>NW_028189958.1:0-7545 GCF_048542155.1 Nylanderia fulva
AATTTTTCATTTTAGTGACAATTTCAAATATCTGATTTTTAATAAAAAGGGGTTTAGGGGCAATTTTGATGTGATCTTGAATTGACCTTGGGGTCAATTGAAGGTCTAAAAAATTTTTTAAATTTAAATTTCCTAGGGTTTAAATTTTTTAAATTTTAAAATTTTTATTTGCCCTTAAAAGGGCCCAAATTTGCCCCCAAGGTCGATAAAGGGGTCACCATCAGATAATCCCCTTTAATACATTTTTTTTTGAAATATTTTTCTTTTTTTAAAATGCTTCGTGTAAAATAAATATTTGAGGGCGTCTTTTAAAATGAGAGACCCTGTATAATATATGAGAAAGAGTATTTCCCACTAAAATTTCCACCCCTTTTCCCGAAAGTTCAAGGGCCCCAAAAGGACTTCGGGGACACATACGGCCCCATCGCGAAAATCGGCGAACGCTTTTTTTTTGATGATCAACCGTCGGTCCAAAAAGCAAAATTATTAACAAATATTTGTGGCCCCGGGTGATGTTTCACGATGTTCATCGGCTAAAAAACCCCCTTTATCAAACGATACTCCCCGCATCTTTTCCAATACCATTTAACCCCCTTCAAAAGTTTACTTCCATGTCTGGAATAAAATTATTTTTTTATGTTAATACGTTTTAAAATGAATCGTGTAAATACCGGGAAATCCTGGGGGAGAATTTTTTGGATCAAAAACTCTTCCAAAAAAAAAAAAAATATTTTATATGATTAAACTCATTTTTTAAAGATTTTTTCAGGTTTGAAATAGATATGAATTGATAAAAAAATATCAAATAAAAATTTTTTTCCCCAAAAACTCTCCCATTATGAAAACGGTCCCCTGAGTTTTATAAGAATATATTCACTAAAAATGATTAAGTTATAATACAAACATAAATTTTATTTTTAGTAAATTTGGGAATGTTGAGGTACAAAAGCCCTTTCTACACCAATGCAAATTTTTCATAAAATTGCAGTGCCCATTGAAAAAACTACTTGACCCAAATCCAGAACCTAAGTCCAAAAAAATACTTCCTCCGTCACACGATTTTATCAACATTTGGCATCAAGTTGTTTTCTGTTTCGCCATAGATTCTGGTGAGAAAGGTTAATTGGTTAACTATCTGGTTTAAAACAGCCGATTTAAGTTTTTTTGAAGTATATGACGAAGTAAAACCCCCGTAGGTCTTTATTTTTAAACTCTGAGATGGTTAAAATGGTACCTTTTTTTAAGTATCGATTATTAATATATTTTTTATACCAAATTTATATAATACAGTTTATCAATTATTTTAAAACATTTTCAGCTCTCCATGATGTAAAAAAAATTTTTAAATTGGTTGCGGGGTGATGCAGCATATATTTTTCTATTTTAAGTTAAATTTAAATTAAAAAAGTTTTAGTTTGAAAATTAAAAGAAAATTTTTTTAAAGATTTTCAGTGTAAATATGAAAAAAAATTAAAATTTCCCTTTTTCATGTTTTTAAAAGAAATTTAAATTTTTTAATTTTTTTTTTCAAATGTACAATAATTTGATAAATTTTAAAAAAATTTTAAAAATTTATCACAAAGTAATTTTATATTTTTCTCTACTGACATTTGAATTTTTTTTATTTATAACAGAAAATTTTTTTCATAAGTAATTCAAAAATAAGTATTTAAATTTTTTTAAAAAAAAAAAATTTTTTTTTTTTTTTATTTTAAAACAAAATGTGCAGCAATCAGTTATAGGTCAAAAGTAATCCTATCCAGTTTCCAGTTTTAGAAAAATGAAAAGATCATCAGCTGCAAATATATTAAAATACTTTGCACAATATTGTATGGTGAGAATGCACATCCAGTTGTACTAAACTATCAAAACGCTCTGTTAAATCTGTCACATAAGCCCTATGTTTCATAATTTCCCCTCATACATAGTTACCGGGATATTTTTCTCCAAGGGTAACTTTAAATCCGGGAAATATCGCAGACCCATCTCATTTTCGATAAAACCAATGCCCCCATCGTGCGATCCATAATAATACATAAATATACAATAAAAGCATAATTATAAATAGTCAAAGTAACATATAAGCCCTTTAAAAGGCCAAATGTAACAAAAAAACAAGAATAAAACTTGGAGAGATAAAGATTGTTCTAAAAAAACAATCTCGTCTCTTTCCCCCTTGATCACTAAACAATTCAAAGTAGAACCTGAGCATTAAACATCAGGAATAAGCCATTAAATTCAAAAAAAAACATAATTTTGTGCTTGGATAAAAATGCAATCAATAATAATACCCCTTTTTTTCCTGTTGAATAATTTAGTTTTTCTTTTTGCTGACCAATGAACAAAAGAGTTAATTTTATTTAATCCCCCTTTTGGCTTGGGAAAGATTTTCTAGTTACAAATCGATAAAGTAGAAATTAGAGTAAAAAAAAATATATTTAAATTAATTGCACCAATTCCCAGAGGCAGTATAAAAAAAAACAAACCCTACTTACAAAACCCGATGGGGGGGCCCATGTAGACAATGGGTTTCCGCTCCCCGCTGGCGAGTGCAAGCAACCCCTTTTTTTCAACACGTGGAGGTTCTTTTCCGGGAAAAGGTGACGCGCCCCGTACGCACGCACCGAAAAAACCACGCTACGTACGCAGCACCACCGCGGGGCGCGCCCGGGCCCCGCTTCCTTGGATCTCGGAAAACCGCTCCCCCCCCCTTGGGGTGACCGGGTCGACGTCGGGTGGGGAAGTGACGAGCGAAGAGACGTAAAAACCGGGAAAAGATAAAGAGGCACTGACGTTGAGGACAGTGCAAGTAACGCAAGAGGTTCGATCGATCCCCCAATCGTCGCCCCCAGGGGCCGACCCCCTGTGGAGTAAACTCGAAAAACCTCCCCCCGACTTTCTAAAACATAAGCGAGGAATCCCGGGGCTCCCCAAACGAGGTTTTCCACGGGGGTTACCCAGCTTCCCTGGGGGGTACGATCATCGGGGTTTCGGAGGGAGGATGTTTGATAGGGCGACGGGTACGGGAACAGCGCCGGAAACCCCCCGGGGGAAAAACGAGCACGTTTGGAACTCTCCTTTTGAAAAAACCCCGCAAAAAAACCCGACGGGTTGGTGGTGGTGCAGGGCGTAACACTCGGGGGGGGAGGGGGAAAGCGGGATGACGACCCCCAAACAGGGGGAACATGGCGTCATGCCCCCCTTTTCCCCATCTGCCGTGCGTGTCTGCGCGGCAGCCACCGGTGTCCGAGCGTTCTCTCCCCTCTTTCAGGGGGTCATTGTTATCTCAAACCTAAGTGAAAAGAAAAAAAGGAGCATTCATTTTTGGTATTTTCCCCAATAGTAAAAAAACCGAAATTTCACGTGAGATTATTGCAAAATTATTTGTCGAAAGTTTAAAATAGACAGTCCCAAAAAGGCCTGCCTAAAGAAGGCCCGCCATCTTCGTGGATAACTTTCCCCTTACCGACACACTTTGCCCCGGTTCGAGTCCGGCAAAATTCGAGATTTTTGAACCAAAAAGATTTTGCCCCGGGTTTCGAGTCGGAAAAATTTCGAGACTCAAAAAAGATTTTTGCCCCTGGTGCAAGTCCGGCTAAATTCGTTTGACATTCCCAACAGACTTTGCCCTGGTGCGAACCAGGCATTGTTTTCATAGACCAATTTGAGAGATTTGGCCCCCTTTGTGTGTGTTGTGTGTGGGGGTGGTGTTGTGTTTTTGGGAGAGAGAGAGAGAGAATTTTTTACTATATCATATATATAAAAATTTATTAAATATAAAAAATATATTTTTTACAAAAAATTTTTTTTTTGAAAAAAACACTTTTTTAAATGTGATATAAACGTGTTAAAAAAATTTTTTTAAATTTTTTAATTAAATTTTATAAAAAAAATTACTTAAATTTTTACATTAAGAATTTAAAGGCCCCTTTATTTCTTGTAGAAATTTACACTACCCAATTAATACTTTTTTGAGTATTTAAAAATCATAATTACGTAATTTTAAGTATTCAAATTTTAAAAGTGTTTAAATTACTCAAAAAAGTATAAAATTGGGCGTTACTATAAAAAAATTTCTAAAAGGGTTGAAATAAAGAAAAGAGATAATAGGCTTTTGTGAGCTATGCGAAATGTGAATGTAAGAGCATTTTGAAATTTATTTTTTTTATAACTTTAAAAAATTACACGAGGTACAAAAATTATTTGGCTTTTTAAAGACAAAAAATTTGGGGTTTAAATTTCCCAAATTCTTTTAAATTTAAAATTTTCGATATAAAAACCCCTTCATCCCCCCGGCTCACATAAAATACCCCATTTTTATGCAATTTTAAGTTCCTTATTTTTCAAAGTTCCCCTTTTTTTACTTTATCAAATTTTTACGTTTTTCAAAAATTTTTTATATTTTTACTTACCGCAGTTTCTTATCCAAATGTAAAATTTTTATCGCAGTCTATAAAAATTGAAACAATTTTTACAATTTTATGTTAATTTTTATTATTACATTCTATTAATCACATTGTCAAATTCGTGTTTATTTCACATTTTTATTATTTTTTAATAAAAAAAAAAAAACACTTGCAACAATCAAAAAAAAAACCGCGCCGGAAGGGGAAAATCCCGGGAAAAGCAGCAATTTCCGGCGAATCTCGAATTTTTTTTTGAAAAATCAACAATTTCAACAAAAATTGAAAATTCTTCAAAACTGCAAAAGTAAATTCCCAATAAAAATTTTTCAGAAACTACGAAAAAAAATCGTAACTAAAAACCGAAAACGAAAGTGCAATGGGAAAGAGAAAAGTCTGTGATAAAATAATTGGCAATAAAAAATTAAAAATTTTAATAAAAAAAATTTTGAAATTACCAGGTTTTACAAAAAAAGTAAAAATATTAAATAATTTAGTTTTCGAATTTTTGCTCGGGGAAAGGATCTTTAAAACAAGATTTTAAAAGAGAGGTTTAAAAAATATAAACAGCAAAACGTTGGAAAAAATTTAAAACGCGCGTTTAAACAGATAAACGCCCCAAGAAATAAAAACGCAATTGTTTTACTTATCGCTGTAAGCTACAAGTTCTGACGGTTACACTTTTATATAATATATACAAGGGGCGGGAAAATAAGGACCAATGATTAAGGGCGGTTCTCTGGCCAATTTGGGCGATTTTTTTTTAGCAAAAATGTTGAAAGAAAATTTTCGAGGATAGCGATGAAAAAAAAGGTTTTTTTAAAACTAAAAAGTTTTGGATTTAAAATTTAAATAATTACATTTTCAGTTAATTTTAGGGGAGTTTACATAATAAAAATTTAATTTAAAGGGTTTTGTTATAAAAATACATAATGACAAGATTTGGAAAGTTGTAAAAAAAAATTTACCTTTTTGAATTTTCGCTGAGGAAAAAATCGTTCCCCAAATGACCCAAAAAATCCATTTGTAATATTTGGGCTGTTGTTACCGGACACCCGTATTTGGGCCGAGTTTTGGTTTCAGATTTCGGAGTTGAAGTAGGAACATCGAGTTTATAGTTTGTGCTTTCGAAAGAAAGCAAGGGGCAGAGAGCGACGAATTGATGAGCTTTAAAAGCTAATAATGTTATAAATAATAAATAAAAAATTAAACCGACCTATAGTTTGAATCTTTTTTTTAAAAAAATGTTTCATTAAATTTTTTTCACTAAGTCTAAGTCGTTTTTAATTATTTTTTGTTTTTTTTTAATTAATTTTAATTTATTCAGTATTTTTTTTTATGAAAAAAATAATACCGTATCTTTTATAAAGAATTAAATATTTGGGAATCGAATTATATATCTTTTAAAAATATAAAAAGTGTTCAAAAATTTTATTTTACTTTTAATTTTTAATTTTTTTATAGCAAGAGTTCCGAAATTCCCTTTAAAACTATGGGATTTTTTCATCCATTTTATTCGCAATAAAATATGTTAAATTTTAATTTTAATAAAATTAAAAAAATTAAAGGTAAAAATAATTTTTTTAAAAAAAAAATTTTTAAAATTTTAAATTTAAAAAATAAAACCCATGATAGTATTTTCTCGACAAAAAAAATTAGAGTTTTAAAATTAAATTAAACATAAAAGATTAAAAATAATTAAAAAATTTAAAATTATATTTTATATAAAAATTAATAAAAAAATTTTTTTACGTCAAACCGTCGTGAAATAAATTTAAAAAATTTGCTAGTTTCGTCAAAGTCAAGTTTTCTAAGCTTATAAAACATTTATTAAAAAAACCGATTCAATAAAAAAAGTACAGTATATATTCTATTTTATGAAACGTTTTTTTTTAAAATGTTTTTTTTCTTTAAAAAATTTTTTTTATTTTTTTTTTTTTGGTTTTTTTGTTTTGTTTTTTTGTGGTCTATCCGGGTTCCCTTTTTCCCCTTAAATTTTTTGTTCTTTTTGACCCTTTAAAGGGGGATTTTATTAAAATTTTAATTAAAAATATAACAATTGCGAAATTTTAGGATGAACAAAACCATTTTGTGTGTAAAGATTTCGGAACTCTTTGCTAAAAATTAAATTAAAAGCAAATAAATTTTTGAACACTTTTATATTATTAAAAAAATATAAACCCACTCTGAAATATATAATTAAAATTTTAAAAAAGTATAGTATTTGTATTTTCACTATTAAAATGATTAAATAAATTAAATTAATTATTAAAAAAAATAAAAAAATTTAAAAGACTTAGACTTAGATGAAATAATAATGAAAATTATTAAAAAAAAAATTATAAAAGGTGGTTAATATTTTTTATTTATTTTTTATAACATCATAAAATTTTTGTCCTTCCGAAATACGCGAACGTCGAAAAAATAAAACTCGTACATGCCGCCGGACAGTTATGAGCGAGACGCTCTTTTTTGGGGGCGATTTAAAAGTTCGCATTGATACTACTACAATGGGCTGAAAAAGGAGAAAGGGGTCTCTCCTTAAACCCGCCTTTGGCGATCGTCTTTACTGTGGGGGCGTTGTCAAAAAGTGTCTTATCCCACGCATTTTGTTTTTAGATAAGCGCGTTAAAATCGTATTAAAAAGGGGGGCTTCTTTCCCCAGTTGGGTTGTAAAAAAAATTTAGTGCATAAATTGGTTGGGTTTTTTTAATTTTCTTTACGCTCTAATTTTAAAGTGTTGGTTTTACCTAACATTTTTAAAATGGGAATTTTATTAAAAGAAATATATTTGGAGGAAGAAGGGGGAAAGGCCGAACCATTTTGATTTTTCAGCAGAAATAGTACGAAATTAAAAAAAATTGTGTTTAGGTATTTGTGGAATAAAAAAAAAATAATATTAATAAAATTAAAATTTACACAAAATTTTTTAAAATAAAATTTTTAAAATTTCATAACTTTTAAAAAATTTAAAATTAAAATTACACGTACATTTCTTAACTTTTTAATAAAAAATTTTAAACACTATTTTTTTTTAATGTATTGTTTTATATCGAAAAAATTCTCAAACAGCCCCGTCAATTTATTCAAGCAGTTCAAAAATGTATCCGCCCCCCCACGAAATCCGAATGTTTATTCTAAA
>NW_028189959.1:0-7515 GCF_048542155.1 Nylanderia fulva
TGCTAAAGCTTATCTTATCTTGTTTATGAAAACTTAGATATCGCTCAAAGACACCGCTTATCTTATCTTGTAACAGATATCCGCTTATCTTATCTTGTAATAGATATCCGCTTATCTTGTTTATAAACATATCAGGTAACATGATCCCTTATGGGTATGAGGCCCAGGTAACCTGAGCTGATAAGATAAACTTATCTGCTGATAAGACCCCCCTCCCCCGCGTGACATCACCCCCCTCGCCACCCGATTCCCACCGCCCCGCACCCCCTCTCATTGCCCCTGGGTTAGAACCCGCCTAGTATACCTACTATGTTTTTAATAAAAGAAAAAGTCGTTTTCTTAATATTTAATGATGATAAAATAAAGAAATATAATCGCAAAAAAGCATTGGAAAAAAATTTTTTTTAATGATAAAACACATAAATAAAAAATTTTTTTATAATACAAAATTTTAAAAAAATTTAAAATTTTAAAAATTTAAAAAAAACAAAAAAAAAACAAAAAAACCTCGATTATTCCCATCGTGACAAAGGTACAATTAAAAGGTAAATTAAAAATTAAATAGATAAAATAGTTTTGTACCGGGTGAGAAGACTTACATTAATTATAATAAATTAAAACAAAATTAATAAACAAAGAGGGATATATGAATACATACTTTTACGCAGAGCCGTGCTACTATTATTTCATTAATTAATTATTTGCAGAACTATTGTCGAAAATTATTTTAAGAGTCAGAACTATTCTAGAATTCGTAAATCGCGCCCAGAGAAATAGATATTTTTACCAGCACGACACTCTTCCGCAATGTCGTGCTATAATTATCTTATTAATTAATTAAGTTAATTATGGTTAATCGACAGAACTATTGTCGAACATTATTTTAGAGGTTAGAACTATTCTAGAACTCGTAAATTGCGCTCAGAGAAATAAATATTTCTACCAGCACGACACTTTTCCACGATGTTGTGTTGATATCGGACATTAAAAAATTATTAAAAAATGTTTACTCGCCGGAACTATTTTTGAAAATAATTGCAGAGCATAAAACTCTACGAGAACTAGTCAAAACTCCCCCTAGAACTGCGATATATACTCAGCACGACACCTTTTTGCTTGAGTGTCGTGCTGAAATCGGACATTAAAAAATTTTAAAAATTATTAAAAAATGTTTTAATCGCCGGAACTATTTTTGAAAATGATTGCAGAGCATAGAACTCTACGAGAACTAGTCAAAACTCCCCCTAGAACTGCGATATATACTCAGCACGACACCCTTTGTTCGAGTGTCGTGCTGAAATTGGACATTAAAAATTTTAAAAATTATTAAAAAATGTTTAATCGCCGGGAACTATTTTGAAATGATTGCAGAGCATAGAACTCTACGAGAACTGGCCAAAACTCCCCCTAGAACTGCGATATATACTCAGCACGACACCCTTTGCTCGAGTAGTCGTGCTATAATTATCTTATTAATTATTTAAGTTAATTACTAAATAGTAGTAATTTAATCAACCAACTTGGCAATTTAAGTGATCTTTATTTAATATTTACGACGTTTCGGCCATGGGTTTCGGCCCTTATCAAGTGCTACAATATATAATAATGACAAAAACAATTATTAGAAAATTAAAAAATTAAAATGTAACAAAATAACTGTAATGAAACAATAAATATTTCCACACAATAATATTTTGTAAACCTACCTAAAACATAACTTTTTTATAAAAAACTTAATTTTTGATCTTAGAATGTGACAAGATATAATGTGAAACAATTAACTATAATATTGTGTCGGTTTCAAGCTCTTTATATACTCATTACTTTGATCAAACTAAACGACCTTTATTAGTTTTTTGTAAACAATATTTAGATTATCCGTGTCTTTTTGTAAATTGATTGTGTTGTCAAATTTTTTGATAAAAAACATCTCCGCGATTTCTCGTTTTCGTACATATTTCTCATGATGTGAAATTTTGGGAGCGGACCAATCAAAATCATGACCATTATCCAATTTATGATTACTAATGACTGAATAATTACTATTGTGTACCTTAATGTTATTGAAATGTTCTTTTATACGTGTGCCTAATTGTCGTTTAGTCTGACCGATGTATGATGAAAAACAATTTGCGCAATTAATAAATCCACAAACTCGATTGTCTATTGCGAATTATAGTGTCTTTATTATGTAGCCCGTTATATAATCTTTCGAACTACATCCATAATATACTTGCTAATTCGATTAAGAAACCGAGTTCGTTTGTTAAGGATGGTTGGTTCTTTGTCGAGAATATTAAGAACAAGGTAATTACTGATGACGAAGTACTAATGTCATTAGACGTTACCTCCTTATTTACGAATATTCTGAAAGAGTTAGTAATCAGCGGCGTAAAAAAGCGTTGGATGGACATTTCAACCAATAAAAAAATTCAATCTTTCCCAATTTTTATATGATTTATACAGTTGTCGCGATTGAGTTTATATTAGACTCTACTAGTTTTGTTTTTAATGGACAGTATTACGAACAGATTTTTGGCAGTCCTATGGGGTCTCCGCTCTCACCCACATTAGCGGATATCGTAATGGATGATTTAGAGACTGATTGCCTAGAAAGATATAATTTCAAAACCTCGTTGTTTTACAGATACGTGGATGATATTTTCACAATTATCCCATGCGAGTGTGTTGATGAAATTTTGTCGGTTTTCAATGATTACCATCCTAGATTAAAATTTACTCATGAAATTGAAAGTGACGACTCGATTATATTTTTGAACACTACTGTGAGCAAAAGAAATGATATTCTATTAACTAATTGGTTTATGAAACCCACTTGTTCGGGTAGATATATCAATTATTATTTAAACCATCCCTTTAAATACAAAAAGAATACCATTTTTAGTCTGGTCGATCATGCAATTTTATTATCGGACGACAGTTTTCATCAAGTGAACATCGCTAAAGTAAAATCGATACTGATAAACAATGGTTTTCCGTCGAATGTGGTTAATAAGTTTGTAAAAAATAGGCTAAAATTACTTGAGACACGAAATAACGACGATCGCAATGTTGACAATGATAATTTAGTTAGTGAAAAATTTGACCCGCATCATAAAATTACCGTACGTCAAAGAACTAAGTAAAGACGTAAAGACGTTTTGAGATTATTGCAATCTACGGGCATGCAAAGCGTTTATTGTATACCGAAAAAATTTAATACACTACTTAAACGTGTCAAAGATCCTTTACCTTTAAAAGAAAAAAACAGGAGTTGTATACAAAATTAACTGCGCAAATTGTTCCTCATTATACGTCGGTCAGACTAAACGACAATTAGGCACACGCATAAAAGAACATTTTAATAACATTAAGGTACACAATAGTAATTATTCAGTCATTAGTAATCATAAACTGGATAATGGTCATAATTTTGATTGGTCCGCTCCTGAAATTTTACGTCATGAGAATTATGTACGGAAAAGAGAAATCGCGGAGATGTTTTTTATCAAAAAATTTGACAACACAATCAATTTACAAAAAGACACGGATAATCTAAATATTGTTTACGATAAACTAATAAAGGTCGTTTAGTTTGATCGAAGTAATGAGTATATGAAGAGCTTGAAACCGACACAATAATATAGTTAATTGTTTTACATTATATCATGTCACATTTTAAGATCAGAAATTAAGTTTCTATATAGAAAGTTATGTTTTAGGTAGGTTACATATTAATGTGTGGAAATATTTATTGTTACTTAGTTACTTTTTAATCAATTTTTTAAATTTTCTAATAATTGTCATTATTATAACTTGTAGCACTTGATAAGGGCCGAAACCCATGGCCGAAACGTCGTGAATATTAAATAAAGATTATTAAATAGCCAGAGTTGGTTGATTAAATTACTACCATTTTTTAATTATCATCTGGCTTCAGAGATTTTTACATCTGTTAATCGTTAATCTTTATTAATTGCAGCGCCTACGGAACATTTTAATTTCTCGCTTATTAACGACGAAACTTTTCGAGATCTGATTAAAATCAAAGATCATACCGAGGCGAACATTGGTTTGACATTTTTCCTACACATGATGGATTGAAACACGCGTTAACTGCTCATAAACTCTTGACTCTGAAGAACTAAAATTAATTTTCGACATTATATGAATTTTTTTATGATTTTATATTTTAATAATATACTGAAGAAGACCGCGTGCGGTCGAAACGTTTATTTTAGAATGACTGTATTTTTGCGTTAATTTTAATATTCAATGATTGTAACTTAATAATTTATATATGAAATAAATGTTACTTGATTGCACAGCTTGAATAATTGCTCGATAGTTGGCCTTACATTTATCACTTATAGCGTTTTTCACTGGGAGAACTAGTGCGCACTGAGTGCGCACTCGTCATGGGCAACGTGTTTCACTGGGCATTTCGGTGCGCATGAAAACGGTGCGTGCTGTTTCACTGGAAAGTCTAGTGCCGAGTTTTCGCACTTTAGTGCAAGAATTCGGCACGAGCTCTGAGAGACGGTGCCAGTTTAGTGCAATCAATATGGCTGCGTGGGATGCACGATTAATGTTTGAACTGTTAGATTTGCTTTCTTCATCATCATCTAGCAGTGATGAAAATGATGATATTTATTATTTATATCATATGAATATTATATTGATTACTAATAATATATAATAATTAATATTAATTTTAAGATTAATAAATTATAATATATATTTGTGAATATTATTAATTTAATTATAAAAACATTTATAATATATTCTTTTTATAATTCGTATAATTATATTATATATATATATATATATATATATATATAATAAATATATAAATAAATAAATATATAATTATATTATATTATATATATATATATATATATATATCCCAGCAAACACAATATATAAATGTTATATACTTAAGCATGTTACATGTAACGTATATGTTAGTTGTAATTTCCCATTCATAGATGTAACATTTTTAATATTACATATATTACATTGTAGTTATATTATCATTATATCCCAAGATAGCACTGACTTATCAATACATCAATGTGCTATTTGGCATATAATTACAATATAACTACAATGTAATATATGTTATATTAAAATGTTACATCTATGAGTGAGAAATTACAACTAACATGGATGTTACATGTAACGTACACGTTATATTACCTGTTATATTCCGTTTTATTATAGCAATGTAACAATTATATATTGGTGTTTGCTGGGATATATATATATATATATATAATAAATATATTTCCTCCATACATATAAATATATTATATATAACTTGATATGATTATATATGAACCCTTATAATTTAACTCTTGTTCGCTTGGATCGAGAGTTAAGTTCAATAGGTCATTATTGACCTTAAAATTAATGTTAAATCCTTCCATATTCAGGGCGACAAATATGCACAGAACTGCACTGAGAGTATACCAGTATGTTTAGCTGGAAGCGCAAGAAATTCGCACTTTTAGTGCACTCGGACAGTGCCATCTAAACTCAACGAGTTTTCGGTGCGCACTCAGTGCTACCCAGTGAAAAACGATATTAGAGTTATTATATAATATATAAGGTTAGAAGATAACCTCTGTTATATAACATATGTTATATATTCAAAAAGAAGATGATAATGTAGCATTTAAAAAGAAGTAATATCAAGGATAATATCAAGGAGTAATAATAAAATATTTTGTAATTCTAATTTAGCAATTATAATTATAATATGTACTTACGATATAAAATATAATATTGATGTACACTTTTTTTATATTCTCTTTATTTTTTTATATTCTTTTCTCTTTCCTGTTCTCTCTTTTCTCACTTTATCTTTTTCTTTATTTTATTCTGTTTTCTCTATATATGTTTTATTTAATCTCTTTCCATTTCCTTTTCTGTCAAAATTTATTTAATACAAATGATTTTGACAGTAGTAAATAATACTCATGAAGCAAGCCATAACATATAAATGAAACAATCTAATAACATCATAAAAGAGATATATCAATATTTTGATATATTCGAGATTTTTATTATATTTATTTTAAATAAATTTTTAATTTATTTAATTAAAATAAAGATACAAGAAATTGATTGACCACACTGGCTAAGTTGAAAAATCTTTTATTAAAAAAGACGCAACGTTTAGACCTCGAATTGGGTTCTTTTCAGGCTACAAAAATTAAATTATACATCTCAGTTGAAAAAATGAAATTAGCAGTAAAAATCGAATAAGAAAAATCATACATATAATCCTTCTTTAAAAAAGGCATGTTAAGTCAATTCTCGAATGTATCGAAGGCCTCTCGAAAGTCTCGAAGTGTATTGTTGCCTCTTTTCCGTCGCTCTGATTGGTTTTTACGGTGTTACATGCTTCGTGTTATTTAAGTACTATTTGTCATTTGACATCGCAAAGGTTATATTGATAGTGCAATAAAATAAGAGAAAATAATTACGAAGAAGAATTTTTAAGAGTGTAAACTTCGAAAGATACGCGGTAAGTATAATAATACTTTTATATAAAACTTAGTTACATATTATATTATAATGTGTTCAGAATTTTCCAAACCATCAAAAAATCACATTAAAAAATATCTATGTGTGTGTATGTATGTATATATGTCTGCCGACTCACTTTTCCGAAAATTTAAACGTTTCAAGAATTGTTTGAGCTACAGTACTCCACTTTGGCATACAAGTAAAATAGTACAATACTTTTATTTATTACGATTTTTATAAAAATTTATATAGTATTTTAAATTTTAATGCAATTTTAATTTTTCGATAAATGTTTGTGATTGTTCTAACTTCTATAAATTTTGACATATCGAAGTAAATTCTTTTACTTGAATAGAGTATCATTAAATAATAAAGAATGGTTGCTATTAAATTTAATAAAGATCGGTGATCATTTTTTATGAAATTTTGAATTTTTTAAATAATATAAATTTTTGAATTTTTTACGAAAGAAACATACAAAAGGAACATAAAAAATAAATAAATACATATATATATATATATATATTTATAATATATATATAATATATATATATAGTATATATATATATAGATATATAAATATATATATATATATATATATATTGATATATTGATATATTTATATTATATATTATATATTATTTTTTGATCTTCATGAACTTTTGTATAATAAAATACATATATATTTTATTTTTATATATAATAACTGTGTAATAATTATTTACAGTTGATCCATCGTACTAAAAAATAAAAATTGTCTTGCGCCCGGAATTGATAAGCTGCCCATTAAATAGCTACACGTTTTTGCAACCTTGATACTCGAATCCTGGTACACAGTGGGAATAATATTTGGCACAGTTTCATCTTTAGACATGCTTAACCTATTGGTAATAGTCGCTTTTTATTTCAGCCTAAACAATGTAAGACGTTCCCTTGTGAGTCTTAAGTAGTACATTCTACTATATATGTGTCTATATATAT
>NW_028189960.1:0-7515 GCF_048542155.1 Nylanderia fulva
AAGATTTGTACCAACCACAAAAGTGCTTGCCACAGTTTAAGGGTAATTAATACAATATAAGAATTTAATAATACTATTTACATGTAATCAACAAAAGCGACGCGCAATATCACATATAAGATAGGCGCGTAGATTGAGCAAATGCTTGGGCAACGATAGAAAGATAAACAGAGGAAGAGAGGGAGGTAGATGAGGAGAACGAACGAAGGAGGGAAATGTCGAAAGAAAAGGTGGTGAAGAAGAGAGGAGTGAAGAGATGGATATGGGACGAAAGAGGGCAAGGACTGAGCGGGGAAAAAAAAGAGAGAATAGGAATAGGAAAAGGTTAGGAAAAGGGGGGTCGGTAGAGCAAGGGGAGTCGAGGAGAAAAGTGCTCCAGTAGGAAGGATAGGATAGGGAGAGAGGGACAAGGGGGGAAGGGACCCAGTTATATTGTAAGGTCGCAAAATGGCCAGGTGAGAAAGAAGAGGAGCAGAATTGTATTTAAGGGAAAAGTGAGGGTGGAGGGGAGAAGGGAGAAGAGAAGTTATGATTTTCTGTTATTGTATCATATTGTATATACATTACAATGTAACAATATGTATGATAATGTTTGATATTAATGACATGTAATAATGTAAATAGGAAAAGAGAAAAGGAGGTTGTAAGGGGTTTGGCGGTTCTCTAAAAACGCCCCGGCAAGCCTTAATTAAGGGGAGTCCGGAATAAACCTGAACTATATGTAAATAATATATTTAATATATTTATAATATATTATAATTTAATTAATATATTTTTGCATAATACATTTTTATATTATAATATAATTTATTCAATTCAATTCTTTATTCGTCCCTAAGGGATTGAAGGCGCTTTTGAAGGAGCGTTCCCCAACCTTACAACCTCTTACAATGTTACTTATATCTACTCTTAACTCTACTCTTACATCTAATTTACAAATAACTTAATTCTACCTTAACCTACTTATCTACTACTTTAGAGAGAGAAAGAGCCGTCCCTACCTATCGTTTCGCTTCGGCTTCCGATTCCCCATACATTCTCCACCACCCTCATTCATACCTCACTCATTCTCCTCCTCATCCTTCCTTCCTCCTTTTCCCCTCCCTCCCTCCTTTCTTCCGTTCTCCCTCTCCCTCTTTTTCTCTATTTTCTCTCATCCATCCGTTCCCTTCTCCTCCTTCCTGCAGTATTTCCTTCATTCTTTCCCACCAGTTTCCCTTCCCCCCTTCTCCCCCCACATTCTCCTATCACATCATGATGCCCATGTTTATTTCTATCCGCATAACCTACACATTCTTTCCCCTCTTCTTCCCAGTATCGCGCCCCCCCTCATCTCATTGTTCAATTCTGAACCTGATTATCCGTCTCCATCACTTTCCCCCCATCCCTTTCTCGGTTTCCGGAAAACCCCCCCCTCCTTCCTCCCCATACCATCTATTATATTCGATCCTTATCCCCTCCCCCCTTTCCTCCTTCTGGGGCCTTTTTCCCCGTCTTTCTGTTCCCCCCCTCATATACTTCCCTCCCTTCCCCTTTTTTCCTCCATCTCTTTCCCCTCTATTCCCCTTTTTTCTTCCCGAATTTCCCCCTCTCTTCCCCCACATCTTTTTTTTCCTTTCTCCCCATCCCCTTTTTAATCCTCAAAACATTTCCCCTAAACTTCCCCCCCTCCCTTCCTCCAAATTTCCCCTCATACCCACCGCCCCCTTCCTGCCCCTTTTCCTAAATTTGTCCTTTTTCCCATCTCCTCTCTTACCTATCCCCGGCGTGCAAAAACCCTCTACCCTACGTCCACCTAATCCATCGCTCCTGCATTGCCTTTCCAAACCCTCTCCTCTCCTTCCAAACCCCATTTTCCGCCCCTATCAAAAACCTCCCCACCAACCTTTCCATGGGCCCCCCTCTTTTCAAACAGTCTCCTGCAAAACCCTTTTCTTTTCCATTCCCACCCTGTCTATCACCGCCCCCCCTTTCCCGCTTTCCTTTCCCCCCTCTTTCGTACCTCCCCTCCCGCCCCCGCCTTGGCTTAACCCCAAATAGTGATCTTTCACTTCCTCTAAACCCTTTTTTCCTTCCTCTCCACCCCACTCTCTTCATTCCTTTCCCCCTCCCTTTTTAAAACCCCAACCTTTGTCTTATCCACATTCACTCTAAACCCCTTTTTTTTGTCCATAAATTCCATTTTCTCCCCAACTAGTTTTCATCCCTTCTTCTCCTTTCCCCCGCCAACATTTCCAATCATCTCTACGCCAAAAAAGCACCTTTTCCCCTCCCAGTTTCACCCCCCCCCCAACCCCTTTTCTTAGCACTCCTCTATATCCGCTACAGCAAACTGAAAATTTCGTACCATTGGGGGAAAACCCTTTCCTCACCCCCCTTTCGTCCAAAAAACTCCTCCCTCCTCCTTCCCCACTCTTACCCTTATCCTCGTTTCCCGGGCACCCCCTTTATCCTACTCCTTAATCCCTCCCTCAAATCCCCCTTCTCATGCCTCCTTAAAAAACCCCTCCCTATCTCCGAATCAAAAAGCCGCCTTCAGGTCCATAAATGCCGCGGGCTACCTTTTCCCCCTTTTTGTTACCCTCTTATTTTTTTCCAAAACCCCCCAAAATCAAAAACAAATACTAACCTCACCCCCCCCCTTCCCCTTCAAAAAACCCGCTGACCTCCGGTACATTCTTCCCCTCCATTCTTCCTTTAACCCTTTCAGTTAAAAATCCCCACGTAACTTTGTAAGCGTTTGGGTCAAAATTTTCCCTCTTGTTTTTCCCCCTTTTTTCCCGTTCCATTTTTCAAAAGTGGGCCCATTTCTCTTTTCTTTCCACCCTCCGGCCACCTTCTCCTTCCCTACTCTTACACCTTTTTTCCATACCCACTCTTCTAACCTCTCCCCTCCATATTCCATACCTCACTGGTACCCCCCCCCCTCCCCGCGGCCTTTTTCCCTTTTTTCTGGTTTCCCCATCCTCTTCACCCCCTCCCGCTTTCTTTCCGCCCCTCATCCCTCTCCCTTTTCTTTTCCCCCTTACCCTTTTTCTCTACCCTCCCAATAATCCATAAGATTTTCCCTTTCCCTTCCTCCCCTTTATCTCCCTTTATTCCCCCCCTTCCTCTCTTTTCCTTTCCCTGTTATATCTTCCATACCTCTCCTTCCGTTCCCATTGCCTCGATCACACTGAAATCTCCTCCTTGTAACCATCTTATCCTCGTTCACTCCTCCTTTTCTCTTTACACCTTAGCTTATATCCGCCCTTACTTTTCTATATCCTTCTCCTCCTCCTCCTTTTTTTTCCCCATTCCCTTGAACTTTTTCCTCCCTTCTTTTCCTCTTCTCCTCCCATCTCCTCGTTCCCACGCACCCTTTCCCTCCCTTTTCCTTTCTCCACTCTCTTTTTCTCCTTTCTCCTCTCATGCTCTTCTATTCTTCCTATTTTTCCTCTAGCTTCTTCTTCAATCCCATCCTTCCACCCCTCTCCCCACTCTATTTCCTCGCTTTTCCTTTCTCCTCCCCTCTTTGCCATTCTCCCTCTTTTCTTATTTCTTTCCCGCCCCCCTTTTTTTCCCCCTTTTCAGATTTCACATCCCCTCCGCTTCTTTCTCTTCTCGCGTTACAATCATGGGTGAATGGTCCTATTCTGTTATCTTCCCCCTCCCATTCTCTTTATCCTTTCCTTTACTCTCTCCTCTCCCCAACCACGTGAATCTAGTTACCTATTCCCCTCTCCCTCCTGTAGATGTGTACTCTCCCCCTTCCTATCCCCTCTTATCATCCGTTAAAATTCCCCATCCCACCTCTTTCCAACTCCTTTATTATCAACTTCTTCCTTCCTCATTACCTTCTTGTCCTTTTATCTTCTTCTTCTTCCTCCTTCCCGCCTATCACCCCCCCTTTCTACCTGTCTGCGTTGAATCGCCTCCCCCAATCGTCCCATTTAATTTTCTTCTTTCCTTCCATCCATAGCCTCTTCATTGCCCCTCCAATTTCTCCTTTCCAATGTCCCCGTTGATGTATACGCCATACCCGCCACTTCGCTCTTCATACTTCTTTCAATCCTCCATCATTATTCCCTCCGCCTTTTCTCCCCTTCCCTGAATACTTTTATCTTGGTCCCCTCTCCTCCCTTACCCCATGATTCATTATCCATCCCCCATCGGTCCTTCCTTTCTTCTTTCTCTTTTCTTTGCTGCTTGCTTCTCCCCATCTATATCCTTCGTAACCTCTTTTTAATCGCCTCCCACCCCCTTGTCCCTTCATGTTTTTCCATCATCACCACCAACACCTCCCAATCTTCTATTTCCTTCCAGAACTTTCTTCCTTTATTCAGTCAGCCCTGCCACATTCCAAAACCTATCTTTCCATTCTTCTCTTACTTCCCGCGCCTTTTTTTCCGTTTCTCTCCTGGTTCCTTTCTCCTTCCTTTCTCGTCCCCCCTTTCTCCTTCCTCCTTTCTCTTTCTTACTATTGTTTCTCCCCTCCCTCCCTTTCCTCCTTTCTTCTCTTCTCCCTTCTTCTAATTCCCTTTTTTTTCCTCCAATTCCTGTCTTCAATAGCCCCCCCTTCTTCCCCCCCCTCATTTCTCTATACCTCTCTAATTTTCTCCGTTCCAATTTTTAGCACACCTTTCCTCCTCTTTCCCATTTCCACCATAGCATCATTGATTTTTTTATCCTTCCATAGCTCGTCCCCGACCGTGTTCCTTTCTTCCTTTCTATCCTCCGCCATCTCCCCTTATCTCATTTTATCTTTCTCTCTTCCATGTGTAATCATCTGTCTAATTCTCACCCTCTGTCCTCTTCATATCTTTCTTCTTCCGATTACCTGTCCTTTTCTGTTCTCCACTTCCTCGCTAATAATTTTACTACCCCATTTTTCAACCTTCCGTTCCTCCTTTCCTTTTCACATCCTTAGCCATCTAATCTCTGCTTTCGTCGCTCTATCTCTTTCAGTATTTCTCTACTCTTTCCTTTACCCCTTCCTTCCCTTTCTCCATTCTTTATTGACTATGTTGTTTCTTCTCTCTCTCTGGTTCCTTCCATTCTCTAAATTTCTTTCCTCTCCTATGTCCTCACTTTCCTATGTTTGTCTCGTTTATGATCCCTTACTCCCATCCTTCGGCCCCCCTCTCTTTCTCCTTACCTCCTTTCTTCCCTCTTCCTCTACTCATTGCTTCCAAATCTATCACTCTCTTCTCCAGGCGCTCTATCTCTTTTTCTCAATGGTGCCTACTTCTTTCCTTCTCTCCATTCCTCCTCCTTTTTCCAAATTTCCTATCTTCAATTTTTCTCATTTGCCTCGCCTAACTTCTCGGTTAATCTCTCCCCTATCTTTTCCATCATTCTCCTTACTCCTCTTTTCTATCTCTATCCCCCCCCTATCTCTCTATTCAGCCTTTCTGTCCTTCTTTGCTCCTTCTTGGCTTCTTTTCCCTTTTCTTCCTTATCCTCCTCTCCTCCTTCTTCTCTTTTCCTTTTCAAAAAATCCTCTATACAATCCCATACTGGCTCCTCCTCTCTTCCCTAACTCCTCTACTCTTCTCGCCCCCTGCCCTTCTTTTTTATTTCTTCTTCCTCCAGCTCCCTTTTGTCCCCGCCTTCCTCTTACATCCCTATCTCCATTGTCTCTATCCTCCTATCTCTAATATTCTCTTCATTAATCTTTCCCCGCTTATCGTCTTGGTGCTTCTTTGATCACCTACTCTATGCTCCCAGACTCGACTCGCAGACTCGCTATTGAATTTCCGCTAGTGAATTCCCTATTCGTGTGACTTTACTGCACCTACCCCACACCTACTCTCCGCTATGGACGCTCGTTTTGTTGGTCATTCCACGGGTCGACGTGTCCACGGGGTCTCAGGGCTTTCCTACTTTCTCCTGGTTGCAGACTGGCTCTTTACCCGCCCTGTACCCGTCGCCTAGTCCTTGCAAGCTAATCGGCGCGCCCTCTTTGTGTCGACCCCTCTCACCGTTATGCTGCGCTATTCGACACCTCAACCCTGTGCTGGCACGTCGGGGGTCCTCACAAGAACGGGGCCAGCGGGCGTTCACATTGAGTTGAGGGGGGTGGGAGACCCTGGACTCACTGGGGGGGCTTCTTTGATACCAAAAAGGGGTGGGGGGGAACCTAAGCCAAAGTCCGGTGGTGGCTCACGGGATAACTGATCAGAGAATGATGTTGTCTTGGTCTGGAGCTGAAAGGCTGAGACAGTAGGATGGCAATCGGGGAAATACCAACAGTTGTGTGCTACCAGCCGAAACTATTGTGTTGGAGCAGCAATTGGGATGTAACGTCATTATAAACACTCATCCTAGGCAAGAAAAAAACGGAGACAAATGTGTGGAATTAGTGTCTTGGAGAGGCGGCACAAACACAAGCGATATCATTTCAGCTATTACATAATAAGACGTTTCTTATTTGCAAATGGCCCCAGCATTTGACCTAATAGAAAGTAGAGCGCCCTATCTTATTGATATTGCGCGCGCTTGTTGATTACATTTAATAGTATTATTAATTCTTAATTGTATTAATTAACCCTTAAACTGTTGGCAAAGTCACTTTTGTGGCTTGGTACAAATCTTCGAAATTGTGTACGAATGTGTATGTTACTTATATAGATAAATTTTGAGGAAAAAAAACCTCAATTTTAATGAAAAAATGCTGGCAGTCTAAAGGTTAAGAATAATCTATATTTTATTGTTTATATATTTCAAAAGTAATTTTTTTTTAATTTTTTTACTTGCAAAAAAAACATTTTTAGTATGATTATATATGTTTGTGAAATCATTAGCCATGAGTTACATGACGAGTTAAATGCCGATCATTAAAAAGACCCAAATGCCCCTCTAGTTCAATGGATGATCTGATCCGTCGAAATTCTCTGTAAATCAAAAAAAGTTGGCTATTATTTAAAACAAATCACTTATGGATGCAACTTTCACATCTTTCATGCTGCTGACTTTTCTTATCTGAGAATTCGATACAAGTTATATCGCAATCGAAACACCAACAATAAATACGTATTATTTGTCCACACAATCGTAAAATAATAAATTGTTACATTTGCGGAGAAATTTGTGCCGAATAAGGCTTTCATTGTAAATTGCAATATTTTTGTCGTAATGGACATTAAATTGTAGTATATTCACGAAATTTATTATATAAAATGTTGGAAATCGCATATAACATATTTGAAAAATTCCTAATATTAATGATAGAAAATTCTTGAGAGTTTAAAATATTGAATAATTGTTACGAAAATTATTCATGCAATAATTAGAGTATTTTCGTTGGTCAAGCGAATAATGTAGTTTTGCAAGGAAACACAAGATTCATAACATTACACAATTGAATACATCGAGCGTGCGTATACTGTAAAAAATATGTAATATGTTACACAAAATTATGTAAAATTACATAAATATAATTGATTTTTGATGATAAAAATAAAAAAGGAACCATGTAAAAGAGAGGGAGATGATATTTAAGATGCACGAAGCTTCTCAAAATTATCATCGTTT
>NW_028189961.1:0-7511 GCF_048542155.1 Nylanderia fulva
CGCCGGCGAAAGCAACACGCCGCGAACGGACTGGCTGAATTTCTCGCTCGCCGGCGAAAGCAACCCCGCCGCGACGGATCTTGAGAAATTTCTCGCTCGCCCGGCGAAAGCAACACGCCGCGAACTGGAACTTGCGAATGAATTCTATCGATCGCCCGGCGAAAGCCACACGCCGCGAACGGGACTTGGAATGAATTTCTTCGCCTCGCCCAGGCGAAAGCAACACGCCGCGAGCGAACTTGGATCGAACTTGGGAAATTTGCTCGCCTCGCCCGGCGAAACAGCAGCAACACGCCGGCGACCGGAGACTTGGAAGAATTTCTCGCTCGCCCGGCGATCCCACGAAGGCAACACGCCCGCGAGCGAACTTGGAATGAATTCGTCGCCTTCGCCCGGCGCACGAAAGCAACACGCCGACGAAGCGAACTCTGGAAAAAGCTGCTTGTGCGGCCGGAGGTGTCGCCCGCCAACGAAAGCAACACGCCGCGATCGGACTTGGGTTACGGGCGGCGCGTGCCGCCGTTAGTGGTCGCCCTGCGCAACTAAGCAAACACACGTCCCGCAACGAGACTTGGAAGAATATTGTAGCTCGCCCGGCGAAAGCAACACGCCGCGAACGGACTTGGATGAATTTCTCGCTCGCCCGGCGAAAGCAACACGCCGCGAACGGACTTGGAAGAATTTCTCGCTCGCCGGCGAAAGCAACCACGCCGCGAGGAACTTGGAAATTTGTCGCTCCCCGGCGAAAGCAACACGCCGCGAGCGAACTTGGAAAAGCGCTCGTGCGGCCGGAGGTGTCGCCGCCAACGAAGCAACGCCGCGATCGGACTTGGAAGGTCTCGTCGCCGTCAAAGCAACCGCCGCGAAGGACTGAAGAATCTCGTCGCCGGCGAAAGCAACACGCCTCGAACTGACTTGGAAGAATTTCTCGCTCGCCGTCGAATGCCAAACACGCCGCGTACGGAACGTGGATGAATTCTCGCTCGCCCGCGATAGCAACACGCCCGCGAACGGACTTGGAAGAATTTCTCAGCTCGCCCCGGCGAAAAGCAACACGCCGCGAGAGAACTTGGAAGAATTTGTCGCTCGCCCGGCGAAAGCAACACGCCGCGAGTGAACTTGGAAAAAGCGGCTTGTGCGGCCGGAGGTGTCGCCCGCCAACGAAAGCAACACGCCGCGATCGGACTTGGGTTACGAGCGGCTCGTGCCGCCGGAGGTGTCGCCCGCCAACGAAGCAACACGCCGCGATCGTACTTGGGTTACGGGCGGCGCGTGCCGCCGGAGGTGTCGCCCGCTAATCAAGGCAACACGCCGCTATCGGGCCTGGAAAAATTTCTCGCTCGCCGGCGAGAGCAACGCGCCGCGAGCGAACTTGCGCCTGTTCCCGAGTTCTCGCTTGTACCGCTAACGAGCGAGCTAAATGAGATTAATTAAATGAGGACGCATCGGAAAGTTTATTCGTGCAAACACTCCGGCTTCGCTTATCGGCATCCTGCCTGCATTCGTCCACGTATCGGTCGTAGAATCTCGAAGATTGTGCATCCGACGAGCGGTAGCCGGGAATTAGCAGATATCGTAATAATCGTGTCGCGCGGTCGTGCGGAGCGTCGAAAAGTACGAAACCTTTGTCCGAAACGTATTTCCGTATCGTAGCATTATCTCCTCGTAGCGGCGCTACTCGCCGTCAAGTGCCCCGGAGGTACCGCCGGCGGGCGACGGACTTGGTGAAATTATTCGGTCGTCCGGAGGTGTCGCCCGTCCCGGAGGTGCCGTCCGTCCCCTAAGTTGACGCCGGCCGTTATGTGGTGCCGCACGTATAATCACGCCCGTAACGAGCCGTCTCGGTTGCCGCGCGCGCGATTTCGCATCGGGCGAGTGTTCCGTACCGTAATCGCGGTCACCGCAGCTTGCGTGTTGCGTATCATCCGTAATAATTCGAAATATATGTCTCCGACACGTGGGTTTGAGAGACACGTTTCGAGTTAGTAATCGGACAGCGCCCTTATGTCGAGCGAGCGCCGAATAGTAAGTAACTTTCGTCCGAAACGTTTTTACGTAGCTCTCCTCGTTGCGGCGCCGTAAATCGTCGTTAAGTGTTCCGGAGGTACCGCCGGCGGTCGTCTGACTTCGAGAGTTCATTCGGTCGTCCGGAGGTGCCGCCCGTCCCGGAGGTGTCGCCGGTCGGCCGTGGTTGCCGGAGGTGTCGCCCGGCCCGGAGGTGACGCCGGTCGGCCGTGGTTCCCGGAGGTGTCGCCCGGCCCGGAGGTGTCGCCGGTCGGCCGTGGTTCCCGGAGGTGTCGCCCGTCCCGGAGGTGCCGTCCGTCCCCTAAGTTGACGCCGGCCGTTATGTGGTGCCGCACGTATAATCACGCCCGTAACGAGTCCGTCTCGGTTGCCGCGCGCGCGATTTCGCATCGGGCGAGTGTTCCGTACCGTAATCGCGGTCACCGCAGCTTGCGTGTTGCGTATCATCCGTAATAATTCGAAATATATGTCTCCGACACGTGGGTTTGAGAGACACGTTTCGAGTTAGTAATCGGACAGCGCCCTTATGTCGAGCGAGCGCCGAATAGTAAGTAACTTTCGTCCGAAACGTTTTTACGTAGCTCTCCTCGTTGCGGCGCCGTAAATCGTCGTTAAGTGTTCCGGAGGTACCGCCGGCGGTCGTCTGACTTCGAGAGTTCATTCGGTCGTCCGGAGGTGCCGCCCGTCCCGGAGGTGTCGCCGGTCGGCCGTGGTGTCCGGAGGTGTCGCCGGCCCGGAGGTGCCGCCGGTCGGCCGTGGTTCCCGGAGGGTCGACCGGCCCGGAGGTGCCGCCGGTCGGCCGTGGTTCCCGGAGGTGTCGCCCGGCCCGGAGGTGTCGCCGGTCGGCCGTGGTTCCCGGAGGTGTCGCCCGTCCCGGAGGTGCCGTCCGTCCCCTAAGTTGACGCCGGCCGTTATGTGGTGCCGCACGTATAATCACGCCCGTAACGAGCCGTCTCGGTTGCCGCGCGCGCGATTTCGCATCGGGCGAGTGTTCCGTACCGTAATCGCGGTCACCGCAGCTTGCGTGTTGCGTATCATCCGTAATAATTCGAAATATATGTCTCCGACACGTGGGTTTGAGAGACACGTTTCGAGTTAGTAATCGGACAGCGCCCTTATGTCGAGCGAGCGCCGAATAGTAAGTAACTTTCGTCCGAAACGTTTTTACGTAGCTCTCCTCGTTGCGGCGCCGTAAATCGTCGTTAAGTGTTCCGGAGGTACCGCCGGCGGTCGTCTGACTTCGAGAGTTCATTCGGTCGTCCGGAGGTGCCGCCCGTCCCGGAGGTGTCGCCGGTCGGCCGTGGTTCCCGGAGGTGTCGCCCGGCCCGGAGGTGCCGCCGGTCGGCCGTGGTTCCCGGAGGTGTCGCCCGGCCCGGAGGTGCCGCCCGGCCCGGAGGTGCCGCCGGTCGGCCGTGGTTCCCGGAGGTGCCGCCCGGCCCGGAGGTGCCGCCGGTCGGCCGTGGTTCCCGGAGGTGTCGCCCGGCCCGGAGGTGCCGCCCGACCCGGAGGTGCCGCCCGGCCCGGAGGTACCGTCGGTGCTTATACCTTATTGTCCCGGCATTTCGTTTGTTTCCTTCTTAATTAATGCTAATTATCGTTGTTTGACATTCGCCATACGGCTATCGTGATAATATTTTATCGTACAATAGGACTTTTCGATCGTTCGCTCTCCGCGACAATGTCTCGATTGAACGCGCCTTTCGGCGCTCGCGCTCGCATACGGCCGTGCGTAGGACCGTGCGTCGCCGACCGCCTGGCCGGCCGGTTGGGTACTATAAGAGATACGTCGCGCTCGGCGCGTCGAACGAGTCGAGCGAGTCCGGACGAGTCGTAAACGTACTTTCTCGAGTCTCTCGCCACTCCGGCGTGTTTCGACCGCTCTCCGTACCGTCGCCGACCGCTTGGCCGGTCGGTTGGGTACTATAAGAGGTAGGAGAGATTAATATTGTACGTGTCGCGCTCTCGACGTTGACAAACGAAGAATCGCCCGAACGGGTCGAGAACGGATTTTGTCGAGTCGCGACTCTGACACGGAGAGAGAACATTTATATAAAATGTTTGATTTTGGAAACCACGAATATATAAAATAATATACGATCGTCGCAGAACGCGCCGCCGCCAAGTCTTCTCATGCTTGGAGGTTGCGTGTCTCGCGAGAACGTACGTTCGACTCTCGCGTCGTCTCGTATTCCTCTTCGCCGGGGATTACGGTGCGGCTCTTCTCGTTCGTCGCCGAACGCGCGCAAAATTAACGCACACTTATTTATTACGAGCACAGCATTGCCACGAGTCGGTGTCGCAAGACCGAATGGCTCTTATGTGGCGCGCACGCCTCTAGTGTGTTGGCCGCGCGGTTCCCTCTCGTTTCGTACGCAGCAGCGGAATCGTCGCGCTTACCGAGCATCTACTCCACGGATACGAGTTTGCGGGAAGAGTTGCTTCTTCCCGCTCGCTTTGTACGCCGTAGCGAAATCTTATTGCTGGTCGTGTGCGGTTAAACGCGTACGAACCAGACAGAACAGTCCTCGACGTCTAAGCATCGCCATTGTCGATCTAGCGTCAGGGTGAATCGCGCGGTCTCTCGAGACCGCGCATCATAACATTTGGGAGAATAAGAACACTAGTATTTTGATCTTGTGGATTTTTGAACGGATGAGGAGGAGGAAGAAGAGGAGAGGCGGCGTCGGGGGTTTACTCTCGCCTCCGTCGTTCTCTCGTACGCTTTACATAATAGCGTTAACACAGCAGAGTGTCGCCGACCGGCTGAGCAAGACCGGCGGCAAATAAAATGGCACATACGAGCGTGTCGCGCGCGCGTCGGTGTTTCGGCATCGAACGCGCGCGCGCGCGAAAAAGAGCTAGCGACGAGTCTTCGGGCTCGCTCGCGAGTTACTCCCTTGCGAGTAACCGAACACGAAGCTCCCTGGTTGATCCTGCCAGTAGTCATATGCTTGTCTCAAGATTAAGCCATGCATGTCTCAGTGCATGCCGAATTAAGGTGAAACCGCGAATGGCTCATTAAATCGTTATGGTTCATTAGATTGTACCCACATTTACTTGGATAACTGTGGTAATTCTAGAGGCTAATACATGCAAAACAGAGTCCGACCAGTGATGGAAGGGACGCTTTTATTAGATCAAAAACAATCGGTGGCGGGCGGCTCGCCGTTCGTCCACCGTTTATTTTGGTGACTCTGAATAACTTTTTGCTGATTCGCCGGTCCTAGCACCGGCCCACCCCATCTTTCAAAAGTCTGCCTTATCCCAAATGTCGATGGTGGTTTCTGCGCCTACCATGGGTTTTAACGGTTTAAAGGGAATCAGGGTTCGATTCCGGAGAGGGAGCCTGAGAACACGCTACCACATCCAAGGAAAGGCAGCAGGCGCGCAAATTACCTCCTCCCGGCACGGGGAGGTAGTGACGAAAATAACGATACGGGACTCATCCGAGCCCGTAAACGGAATTAGTACACTTTAAAACCTTTAACGGGGGATCCATTGGGGCAAGTCTGGTGCCAAGCAGCCGCGGTAATTCCAGCTCCCAAAAGCGTAATATTAAAGTTGTTTGGGGGGTTAAAAAGCTCGTAGTTTAATCTGTGGTCGCACACCGTCGGTTCAAACCCTCGCGGTGGGTTTAAAAATGGCTTGTGTGGGACGGTCCTACCGGTGGGCTTAGCCTCGCGAGGGGCGCCTCAACGATATCCCGTCGCGGTGCTCTTTACTGATTTTCGAGTCGGGCCGGTACGTTTACTTTGAACAAAATTTGGTGCTTAAAGCAGGTCCTTCGCCTGATCTGCGTGCATGGAAAAATGGAATAGGAACTGGTTCTTTTTTTGTTTGGGTTTTTGAACCCCGAGGTAATATTAAAGGGACAATGGGGCATTCGTATTTTCGACGTTAGAGGGGGAAATTCTTGGATCGTCCGCCAACGACAGGGAAACGAAAACATTTGCCAAAATGTTTTCATTAATCAAACGAAAGTTAGAGGTTAAGGCGATCAAACCGCCCTAGTTTTCCCCATAACATGCCCCTAGCATCCGCCGAGTTCCTCCTGACTCGGGGGGCACGCGACAAACCCTCGGTCGCCCGGCCGGCTGCTCGGCGGTACGCGCAAGGTATCAGCCGCACTATTCACGGTGCGTCGAGACCGTCGCAAACGCGCGCCACGGTACTCGGAGGTTACGGACTTCGCGCCGTCCCCGGTCCTGGCCCGCTGTTGGTTACAGTACGGTACAACCTTCGACAGGCCTGCGAACGTCTCCCAGCGGTCTCGCGGTAGACCGATACCGGTCGGCGACGCTACGTGCTTTGGGGGACTATGTTAGGACCCAGTCTGGAAAACAGTCGAATTACCAAGGAGTCTACATGACTAGCGAGTCATTGGGACTTGTCCGAGACCTACGGCGTAATGAAACGTGAAGGTCGGCCCTGGCCGTCGACCTAGGGAGGATGGGCCGCGTCGCGAAGTCGGGCTCTCGCACTGCCCGGGGCGTCTCGTTCTCAATCGCGAGAAGAGACGCAACCCAGAGCGTACACGTTGGAGTACCCGAAAGATGGTGACACTACTGCCTGGTACAGGACTACGAAGGTCAGGTGGAAACCATGATGGAGGTTCCCGTAAAGCGATTAGTACGTGCAAATCGATCGTCGGAACTGGGTATAGGGGCGAATAGGACTAATCGAACCATCTCCTAGTATCTGGTTCCCTCCGAAATGTTTCCCTCAGGATAGCTGGCACCTCGGCGCCGCTTCCGCTACGGAACGCGCGCGAGCTCTCATCTGGTAAAGCGAATGATTAGAGGCCTTGGGGCCGAAAACGACCTCAACCTATTTCTCAAACTTAAATGGGTGAGATCCTCTGGCTTTCTTGAATTATGAAGCCACGAGCATCTTCGGATCAGACGTGCCAAGTGGGCCATTTTGGTAAGCAGAACTGGCGCTTGTGGGATGAACCAAACGCAGAGTTAAGGCGCCCAACTCGACGCTCATGGACACCATGAAAGGCGTTGGATTAGCTTAAGACAGGCAGAGGACGGTGGCCATGGAAGTCGGAATCCGCTAAGGAGTGTGTAACAACTCACCTGCCCGAAGCAACTAGCCCTGAAAATGGATGGCGCTGAAGCGTCGAGCCTATACTCTGCCGTCAGCGGCAAGTGGGGCGGCAACCGGGAGCGGGCGTTAGTCTTCTCTCGCGTCGTCACGAAGCCCTGACGAGTAGGAGGTGTCGCGACGGTGACGCAGAAGGGTCTGGGCGCGAGCCTGCCTGGAGCCGCCGTCGGTGCAGATCTGGTGGTAGTAGCAAATACTCCAGCGAGGCCCTGGAGGACTGACGTGGAGAAGGGTTTCGTGTGAACAGCCGTTGCACACGAGTCAGTCGATCCTAAGCCCTAGGAGAATCCTATGTCAATGACGGCGTACAATATACTCGAGTGTCGAGAAATAATAATAAATATATACGAAAGACACACGCCCGTCGGGCGAAGGGA
>NW_028189962.1:0-7505 GCF_048542155.1 Nylanderia fulva
ATTCACACATTTTTTAAAGACGGGGTCTACTTAAAAAAAAAATCAAAAGAGATCCTAGTCAAATATTTCTTCAAAAAACAAAACGTTGTTTAAAAAACATTGGGGTGATAACAAATTTAAAGACAAAAATTTCATAAAACAACTGAATTTCCAAACCCCTGGGGAATTTTCCAGTGCTGTAAAAATCCCCAAGATACACAAAGGGAAAAAACCCCTCTTCGTATCATAGTACATCGGGGGGGATCCAACTTATAAAATGGGTCTGTACAAAACTAAAATTTTGTTAATTCTTTTAAAAAAAACCCAGATCTTTTATCAAGATAGTTGCCAATATTATCAAAAACACTGATTTTAAAACGACAATATTCTTAATTTCTTTTAGATTTTTACCCCCCGTTTACTAATTTCCCAAAAAACTTGTTTTAAAAACCATTGAGAAAGATGGGGGAATTTACTTTCCAAAAATACTTTTTTTTTTTTTTTTGGATCAATTTAAACACGCAGTAAAATTAAATTTTTAAAATTTGACGGGTTTTTTTTTTAACAATGTTTCTATAAAAAATCTTTGGGCCCCCCGGGGGGTTCCCCCCGTAAAACCCCCCGATTTACGGCCCTGTCAGGATATTTTAGAAAAAAATTCTTGAATTTGGATTTTTTGCTCCTTTGTACTTTAAAGGGACGTTGATAATATATTAATGGGAAATTTCCAAAGAAAAAATTTTAACAAATCTCAACATATTTAACAGTTACTATTTTCGTTTAAAATTCACATATGAAATCGAAAAAATAATAGATTAATTTTCTAAAACTACAATTATATAAGAACTGTAAAAATTTAAACACCAAAAAGGGACGGGAAACCGACCTTTTTAGGCAATTTTATAAAAACCTTTTAATACCCCAAAAAAAACAAAATTTAAATGGTTTCCAATTTTGGGAGACCACGGGGGTTTTACTGTCAATTAAAAATTTTACACCAGAAAATTTAGATTGTTAACAAATTCCCCCCAAAAAATTGTTTCCCACGAATCTTATCAAAACCCCAAGTTTTAAAAAACGTATATTTTTTTTAAAAATTATAAAACAATTTGAACCACTAGTCATCAAAAATTTGATTTGAAATCATGTTTTACCTTTCCTTTTTAAAAGCCCCTCCAAACACAACATAAAAAATTCCCCCTCTCTAATTTTTGGTTTTAAAAAAAAATATAAATCCCCATTTATTCCCAAAAAAATTTAAAAAGGGTCTTTAAACGTGGGAAAAAAAATTTTAAAAACCCAAAAAATGAGGTAATATAAAAAAATTGAAAGTAAGAACTGCGCTTTTTTTTATATTGGAAAACAAAAAGACATTTGAAGACCCGTATTTGGGGAAAAGAAAAAACATTAAATTACAAAAAGTAATTTTCTGTGGTATAAGCACAGAATAGAGTTTGGACCGATTTTTATTGGGGTAACCTTTTATTACACTTTTGAAAAAAATATCAAAAAGAGAAATAGCTGGAGTTTTATATAAAAAAATGTTAACATTTTAAAATTTTTCCCAAAAAACCTGAAAATTTTAAAAATTTTTAACAAAATTCCCCTTAAAATTTTTAAAATGTAGAAAAAAAAAAAACAATTTGCGGGGATTTTTAAAACAAAAAACCCCCTTTTGTTTTACTACCCAAACTTTTTTTAAAAATGCTATCATAAAAATCTTTTAAATTTTAAAATTTTTAATTTAAATTTAAATTTTTTTTAAAAACACACTTTTTTGGGTTTTTTAAAACTAAAGACTGTAATTTTTTTTCATTTTATATTTTTTTCCTTTTTTTTCTTGGGGGCTTCCCTTTTTATAATAAAAATTTAATTTTTTTTTATTTTTATTTATATTTTTAATTTTATTTTTTTTCTTTTTTTAAATTTTTTTTTTAAATTTTTTTTTTTTTTTTATTTTTCCCCATTAACTTTTTTAAAAATTTTTTTAAAATTTTTTTTTTTAAAATACTTTTTGTTTAAAAAGCGTATAATCTAATATTTTTTGAAAATTCCCTTTTAAAATTTTTTAATTTTTTTTTGTCAGTAAAAATTTAAATTTTACCAATTTTTTTTTTTTTTGAATGTCTTTTGAAATTTTTTTTGCATTTTATTGTTTTTTTTTTGTATTATTTAAAATTTTAATTTACTTTTTTCCAACTTATTTATATAAACCTAAAACAAGGCAAACGTAAAAAGAAAATTTTTAAAAACCATTTTTTTCCCCCTTTTATCGTTTTTTCAATTGCTTTTTTTAACATTGATATTTTTTTTAAATTTTTTTTAAAAACTTTAAAAAAAATTGTTAAGCCCCCTTTTTTTAAAATTTAAAAAAAAATTTTTTTTTTAAAAATAAAATTTCCTTCTAAGCGGGGGCAAAGGCCAAAGGGAAAAAAAAAAAAGAAAAAAAATTTAAATTTAAAAAGGAACTGGGTTCCCCAAAAATTTTAGACCCAATTCCACATTAAAATTTTTTTTGAAAATTCCCGTTCAGCGACTTTTTTGGCCAAATTTTTTTTTTCGCTTTTTTTCCCCTATGTTGTTTCGAAAATTAAAATTTTTGGGAACTTTGGGGTCTAAAAATTTAGAAAACTTTTCCTTTTAAATTTAAAATTTTTGTTTCTTTTTCCCTTTGGGTCTATTCCCCGTTTTAAAACAGGGATACTTAATTTTTAATTGAACCCCATAAAAATTTTTTTTTCTGAATTTTTTTAATTTTAATAAATTAAATAAATTTTTTTAAATTTTTAATTTTTTAAATAAAATTTTATTATTTAATATTAAAATAAACGTTTTTTTTAAATTAAAAAAAAAAAAAAAAATTTTTGGCCCTTTTGGGAAACCCGCCCTTAATATTTCATTCCCCCATAGGAGGCGACAAAACGGGAAAACTTTCTTTTAAGAAAAACCTCCCGAAAATTTTAAAAAGGACCATAAATAAAAAAAGGGGGAGTATTGGAGCTCTCGCCCCAAGATGCAAACTTTAAAAAATTTTTCGAAAATTGGCCTTACCTTTTCACCGGCCTCCGGACGTTTTCCAAAAGAAGGGGTTTCCCTAAACCCCCGGGGGGAAAAAAAAAGGAAAAAAAAAAAATGGAAAAAAGGGGTTTTTTAAAAAACAAACAAACTGGGTTATTTAAAAAAATACAAAAAATTTTTAAAAAAATTTAAGTTCAAAAAATTTTTATTTTTAGGGGAAAATTAAATTTTTAAAAAATTTTTTTTAAAATTTTTTTTCCGGTCAAAATTTCATTTGTATTTTCCCTGTAGGGAAAAACTACGTCCCGCCCCAGAGAAACATTAAAATTAATGAGTTAGAGGGAAACCCTGTAGATGCTCGCCATTTGTTCACCCCCGAAAAGCTGGAAAGGGGCGCTCATCTACACCTTTTTTTCACAAAAAAAAATTTTTAAATTTTTTCACTGTTCACTGTACTATTCTCGGGGAAATTTTTGGGCCGTTTTAAAAGGTCTGGGAAACCCTAGAAAGGCTGAAGTTACCAATTTGGAACAAAACAAAAAAAAGGGTAAAGAAACAAAAAGATTTAATGTTTTTTTTTAAATTTCAAAAAAAATTTTATAAATCCTAACCCTTTTACTTTATATAATCTCAAACCAAAAACAAAAACTTCCAAATACGTCTCAGGAAATTTCCCCCTCCAAAAAAAAAGAAAAATTAGAGGGGGGAAAAAATTTTAAACAGAGAAAACTTGCATCCCAAAAATTTTCCCTCCAAGGTTACAAAAAAAGAATTTTAAGGGTGGTTGGAAGAAAGGGGGGCTAAGGGATGCAAAAACCAAAAATTTTTTCTTTTAAAGTGCAATTAAATATGCGGGAAAAGTAACTATTAAAACTAAAATTAAAAAAAAAAAGAATAATTTTAAAAGATTATAAAAATACAGGTCATAGATACTTTTTTTACAACAAAAGCTTTGAGAAAAAAGTAAAAATTTAAAAAAGAGCAAAAAAAAACTTGCCGCAGGGTTTTTTGCGGATCAAACGTATCATTCTTACTGTAGACCATCTTATCCTTTCTTCGAGACTATTTGATGCCTATTGTAGCTAAAAAATGCAGTTGGGCCCGAACTAAATGTACTAAATAGTAAAAACGTTTTAACACCCAAATCTTAAAAAAAAAACAGTCTTACTTAAAATTTACCAAAAATTAGCACTTAATAGATAAAAAGTCTGATATGGGTTTTAAAAATATTTATGTCTACTTTGGTAGTGACAGCACAACTAAAGTAAACACAACTTTTTTGGTTTATAGACTTAGATGCAAGAGATTTTCTCGCTAAAATTGTCAAAAAATTTAAACATGTTTAAATAAAAAAAATTTCCAAATTTAATAATTAATCGGTTTTGCTTCAAATGTGCTGCTGAAAATGATAGGATCTAAAAATTTCTTTTAAGAGTAGATTAGAGAAAAAAAAAAAACCGATTTTTTTATTTACTATGCAATGTTTTGTTTTCTGCACCTGATCCCACAAAGCTTCAAAAACTCCCACGAACCCTGAAAAATTTGTTGGAAATTTTTCTACATAAAAAGCACCTGCTAACATGTGCACAATTTGTAAAAATGCAGGAATTCTTTAAAGAAAAAAAAAAAAACTTTTAAAAATTGGCTGCTACTAATGGTTTTCTCACTCATTGCGTAACACGAGTATTAGAGAACTGGGAATTTAAAATTTATTTTTATAGCTCAGTAGAAGACAAAATTTAAAAAAAGAAAGGGGGAGTATATTATCCTTAAATAATGACTGTATAAAGCTTATTTACTATTTTTAAAACACGCATTTTATTATTTCAATACTTTTAATGCTTTGTTTAAAGCGACAAAATTTTAATAGGTGATTTATCAAATGAAAAAAAAATTTTTTTCCTAATTTTAAAAAAATTTCATAAAACCCGAATTTAAATTTTATTACAGTTAATTGCAGAACCCCCACAACTTTCTGCAATTAGAAAAATTTATTGGGGGGCCCTTTAATGTGATACTTTCCTTTTCCCCCAAAAAAAAATCTTCCTAACCCTATTGAAAAAAATGTTAGGAAAAAATTTTTAGAATTTTTTATTTGTGCTAGCATAGAAATGAAAAGCGTCTTCCTTTAAAAATTTTTTTTAATATGAGTCTTTTTAAACCAAGTTTTGTTTAACAGGATAAAAGAATATACGTTGTCTTCTCTTTCTTTATTAGGAAAAAATTTTTTAATTACCTAGACGTATTAAAAAAGAAATGGAAGGAGGGAATTACCTTTTTTTTTAATAAAAAAAAAAAAAATTTGGCATCTTTAAATATGAAGAATTTTGGCAACGCATAAAAAAGGCCAAGAAAAATTCAATAATGAATTAAATTTCACCTAATGTATACAACTAGCAAAATTTTATATAATACTTCCTCATTCCAACCGAATCAAGAGAATATTTTTCACTCGTTACAAAAATTTAAAAGTAAAAAAGAAATAAAATTAGTTCAGAAAAAAAGAATTCGATTTGCAAAATAAAAAATATTTTTTGACAAAAAACACAAATTGTACAACATTTCAGCCTAATCTGGGCATTTAATTTAATGACAACAAATAATTTATTAAATAATAAAAAATTTTTTATTTATATTTATGTTTTTTGACAAAAATATCCAATGGAATAAAATTTTACGTTAACTGTGATCTGATTTTTAAGATTATATAGGTATGTACGTTAAAAGATATGTATTTGTTTATGTAGAAAAGTAAGAACCATTTTATGTTGATTACTAAGATTTCTGAGATTGTATTAATGTTAAAAAAAGTTTTTTTTTTTTACATTAAGACAGGTTGTTTTCTAGTCTTTTAAATTTCTGAACTGTATTTAGTTAAATCATAGTTTTTTTTAAGTTTTTAAAAATTTTCAAACCTTTTTAAATATTTTTTTTTCTCACTGATTTCTGCAAAACATTTTCTTTAAAAAAAAATTTAATAAAATTGTCGCTCGTATTTGAAAAAAAAGTGTAATAAAAGCCAAACTTATCGAGCTGATTTCAATGTTCGTCAACTACCTTTTATTACATGTTAAATTATAAAACTACATCATTTATTAAAACAAACCAAATTACAACATTCTATAAACTTTTTCGACCGCACCGGTCTTCTTCATAAATTTTTGAAATAAATTCTAAAATTCACATAAAAAACAAATTTTAAATTAATTATTCAGAATCAAGAGTTTTGGTAATTAACGCGTTTTTCAATCCTCCTGCCCCAAAAATGTTCGCCTCGAATGTCCCTGATTTTGTTCAATCTCGGATATTTTTCATCTTTTATATGCGAGAAATTTAAACCCTTCGTAGGCGCTGCATTTAAAAAAAAATTACCGACACCTTCCAAATTTTAATATTTCCCCCACAATTGGTAGTAGCTTCCTTCAGTTCTTCTTGTAATTTGCTACTTATTTAAAATTATTAAGGTACCATAACAAACCAACAATACAGAAAAACAGCTCTTTTAAACCTACTTGATCGGAGAGCGTGCGTTTTATATATGATCTAATATTTTTTTACTCTAATCCTATTTGTCCTATATTATTTCTTTTTCGCTAATATTCCAAATACAAAAAACGACTCGCTAATAAAATATATCTTTTTTAATTTTGTCCTTTTTTTTTTTCCTTGATATGTACATCTCAAAAAGAGTCTTTTTTTAATAATTATTTTTGTTGCCCGATCTTAAAATTGTCCCCAAATTAAAAATATATGTTCATTTATTTGTTCCGAATTCTGAATGTTTTGTTTAGTCCAACCTAATATTATTTTTATGTTCTTTTTTCGCGTCTGCAATTTTCCCCTTTTTTGGCCTAATAAAGGGGCATTACAATTATTTCAACTGATCTTTTAAAAAACATTTTGAAAGCATGGATGTTTAGTTTTAAAATTCTGCCTTTATAAAATTTATCCAGTTTGTTGAGACTCTATACCCCACCATACAATTTTTATTTTTTACCGAGGAACCAAACATTTTTGGGAAACCCATCTATAACGGAATGACAAAGAAAATTTTATGTTTCTTAAAAATTTTGAAAAAATTACTTGTTCTTTAAATTTTCGTATTTTTCTTTATATATTTTTTTTATAGGTAAATTCTATGGGGCTATTTTTATTTTTAAAATTTCCCAAAACGATAAACATAATTAACAATTGGGTTTTATTTTAATAAAAGTGGGGGAAAAAACGAGAATTTTGGAATTTGGTCCCCTTCCCAACATTATTTTTGCTTTTACTTATATTTTCTTTTATTTTCAGAAAAATAAAGGGCTTGCAAAAAAACCAGTCACAATGGCAGAAGCAGTACAGATAAGGGGTAAATAACATTGACGAATTAAAACCGGGGTTAAAGAATAGCAAAACCCCCTTTGTACTTTTTATCCTTACTCTGTACCACTTTCTGCCATTTTGCCGCAACCGGGTTTTAGACAAATAGGGAAACTAGGGGAAAAATTTTTTAACTAACAAAA
>NW_028189963.1:0-7502 GCF_048542155.1 Nylanderia fulva
AACCCTGGGGCCAAAACCTTCCCTCTGGGAAAAGGGTAGGGTACAGGGCCCAACCCGGCCAGAACCGGTAAGAGGTCCGGGGGCCCCAACCCTCTAGAGATCCGGGAAAAATCTAAAAATGGAAACCGAAAAGAGATAATGGGGAATTAAAAGACGAAAAACGGATAAATTTCCGTTCCCCCTTTAAACGCAAACACCCTTTAAAAAGTCCCTATTAGTGGGTTTGGGCAAATTCAGAGGGGTTGTGCGATTATAAAAAAAATTCACCAGATCTTTTGAAAAAGTAATGTTATTCTTTGAAAGAAAAGCGAAAAAAAACAAAAAAATTTAATATTTAACAAATAAATGAATGAATGTGTTGTTTGGAATTTGTTTTTTCTTAAAAACCTATGTATATTAAAAATTGAAGTAACACATGTATAAAGTGTAAAAGTGTAAAAGTGCAGTGGAAAAGTGTAAGGTTAATAAAGTGTAGGGGTAAATGAAAGGTGTGGATGATGAATGCTACAGAGTTATTAAGCAATCGCCCCCTCCAGTGCTATAAATGCCTGGAGGGAGGCCACGTAAGGGCCAGGTGCCCAAACAAGGCGGACCGCAGCGGTAGATGCTACCGCTGCGGGGAGGAAGGGCACAGAGCCAGCAAATGCGAAGCCCCGGTGCACTGCGCGGTGTGCGGGGACAAAAACCTCCCTGCCAATCACAGAACGGGGGGGAAGTTGTAGCGACTTATGAATAAATTTACTAGATCTTTGAAAAAGTAATGTTTATTCATTGAAAGTATAAAGCGAAAGAACAAAAAGAATTAATATGTAACAAATAAATGAATAAATGTGTTGTTATGGAAAATATATTTTTCTTAAAACATTATGTATATTAATGAATTAAATTTATTACAAATGTATAAAAGATGTAAAAAGTGGTAAAAGTGAAAGTGAAAAGTGTAAGGTTTTTAATAAAAGTGTAGAATGTAAATGAAGGTGTGGATGATGAATGTACAGTACTCCCCCCCAAAAGTGACGATATTCTTTTGCGAATGGACTTTCTTCTTCTTTGGTGGGTAGGTGCGTAAAGTTTTTCCAACAGTAGAAGAAGAAGAAGAAGGATTGAAGTAGCAGAAACAGGAGCTGAAGTAGCAGGAACAGGAGCTGAAGTAAGCAAAACAGGAGTTGAAATAGCGGGAACAGGAGTTGAAATAGCAGGAACAGGAGCTGAAGATTGGTAGAAAGTTCATAGAATCTGAAGTTCTGGGAAATGAAGGCTGGCTTGAGACGTTCTGTCGAAATTGACAACTCTTCCGAAACATTAACTGCAAATAAATGATCAGAGATACGTTTCTCAATAGGAAAAGGGCCAGAATAAGGAGGTTTGTAGTGACTTCCTAACAGTATCTTCTCGAATCCAAACATGAGTACAATCAAAAAGATTCTTGTAAACCCAAAGGTGATCTTTTGCAATGATGATTTGTAGGAGATGATCTGATTTCCTCATATGAATCCTGTTTTTTTTCAAGAAAGATTTCAGGATCTGAAAGAAAATCTCTTAATGAAAATTCTCAGGAATACGAAGAGTGGATCCAATAAAAGGGAAGTTCTGCAGGTGAAGCTTTTAAATCTTCTTTGAAACACGAACGAAAATCCCAAAAGAACTGAAGGTAAGATTCTACCCAGTTGGTTGTTTCGTGGCACATAATCGCTGCTTTAAAAAGTCCTATGCCATCTTTCCGGGAATTTCCATTTGAAGCAGGATGATAAGCAGAAGTTCTAATCCTTTGGCATCCAATTAGGTTTTTTAAAGCTTTGAATAAAGCTGCTTCAAACTAGGACCTTGATCTGTTGTAATGCTGATAGGAGAACCAAAACGTGCTACCCAATGTGAATAAAATGTTGTTAGAAATGTTTAAAGCAAAAACTCAGAAATAGGAACAGCTTCAGGCCATCTGGAAAAAACGATCAATATAGTAAGACAATAACGGTAATTTTGCCCAAATAGGAGTGGTCCAACAATGTCTAAATGCACATGCTGAAAGCGTTGATCAGGAATTGCAATTTTAAATTTGGAGAATTCTTGGTGTGTTTGAAATCTTCGCACGTTGACATGGAAGACAAGTCGATTTCCATTCCTTCACATCTTTTTTTAAAAAAGGGCCCAAAATGAATTTCAGTAGAAATTTGTTTAGAGTCAATCTGCCGTGGGGTGAGCGAGTCCATGAACAACATCAAAAATTCTTGCGTAGAGTTTAGGAACATATGGACGAATTAATTCCGAAGAGCAATCACAATAAATAGGTAGGGTTTGATCCTGAAAGAATAAGTTTCTTCAACAAAAGTGAAGAATTTGAAGAAAAGTAAAACTTGAAGTTCTTCATCTTCTTTCTGAAATTAGCAAGTTCTTCTAAAAAAACCCTATAATAGCATTGAAATAGATTAAATTTCTTGACAGAGCATCAGCAACTGAATTAATTTTTCCGAAATATAGGTAATATTTGTAGAGAATTGAGCAAAAAGTCCAATTGTCTGATCTGTCTTGGTGACGCTTTACCCAAATTTTTCTGACGGAAAGCAAAAATAAAAGGGTTTATGATCAGTTCTGATAATCAATTGTCTTTCTTCAAAAAAATGCCTGAAATGTTTAATAGCCAAAATAAATGCTAAAAAGTTCTCTATCATAAGTGCTATAATTTCTTTGAGTTTTGGGTCTAGTTTCTTTGAAAAAAAATGCTATTGGTTTGATATCGTCGTCAATAGACTGTTCAAGTGATGCACCAACAAAAAGTCAAAGGGCATCACAAGTTAAAATAAGGGGAGCATGAGGAGCAGGATGAGAAAGGGTAGTAAACTTGAAAAGTTCTTCTTTACATGATCGAAAGCTAATTCCGCTTCTTTAGTCCAAAAATAATTCTTCTATCCTTTTTGCGACTGTCCTTAAATATTCTGTTAACAGAGCTTGATGATTTGCAGCTTTCCTTGAGACAGCGACGATAATAATTGATAAATTCCTAAGAATCTGCGTATTCATGAAGTGTCTTAGGTTTAGGATAATCAATAATTGATTTCACTTTTTCGGATGTAGGTTTAACTCCTTGGTTAGAAATAAGTAACAAGAAAAGAAATCTCACTTTGACCGAAAAGACATTTGCGACATTGTTTGTCTTTCCCAGCTGTTGAAGACGATCAAAAATAATGCGTAAGTGGCAAAATGTTCTTTCTCTCTTTAGAAGCAATAAGAATGTCATCAAGATAACAAAAGGCAAAACTCAAATCATTAAGAAAAGAGTTCATGAGCCGTTGAAAATTTTGGGCTGCGTTTCGTAAACCGAAAGGCATTACGACAAATTCAAAAAGGCCCAAATGGAGTAGTTGACAGTGTTTTGTGAATATCTTTTTAGCGACGGGTACTTGATGTACGCTTTAACTAAGTCGATTTAGAAAAGATTTCTTACCAAAAAGTGAAGAAGAAAAATTTTAAATTGGGAAAGGGATAACGATCCGGGATATCACGAATTGAGGGGCACGATAATCACCACCCCAGTCCCCCAAAAATTTTTGTTCCTTTTTAGGTACCTTTTGTAGAGGGGTTTCCCAGGAGCTCTTGAAGGCCTGAAAATTTCCCTTTGCCCCCTCAAGACTTGAATTTTTTTCCTTTGGGGCACTTTTATTTTCTCGGGAAAAGGGTCTTCTGGGAAAAAAAATTTTTAGGAAAACCCCTTTCCGTAACATATGATTTTCAACACCAGGTGTTTTTTAACCGGGGAAAATTTTGGAGAAAAACGGGTGGCCCGGGAAATTTCCCGGAAAAAAATTTGGGGTTTACCCCAAATGGGAAGGGTGGAAAAAATTGAAAAATTTGTGCAACTTCTTAAATTTTTTTTCCGTTTTCATAAGACCGGAAACTTATCAATCAATTTCTTTTTTTTAATGTAAATTTAAAGTTTAAAAATAAAAAAGGGAAAATCGGGCCAAAAATAGGACTTTGAATATCCGCGCCCAAAAAATTTTCCATTGAATTCCCCTCCTTAAACCGGGGTTTAAAATTTAAATTTTTAAAACCGAAAGGGATTAATTTAGTACCATTTGCGGCAAAAATTTTTAAATTAGTATGCCAGGGCCCTTCAAAAAAAACCTTTTTTAGGTAACAACGATAAAATCACGCCCGTATCACAAAAAAAATTCCCAAATTTAAATTTTCGTCAAAATAATGAGGCGATTGTTAAAAAACCCGTGGAAACAGCCTTTTTTTTAAAAGGGGCCCGTTTTTATTTTTCCCTTTGTGAAGCCAAGAAGTTTTGGACATAAAACCCGGGTAAAGTACTTTTTTTTGGGGCCTTTATCCCCCAAAATTTCTTATGGTAAAAACAAATTGATGTATTTTAATTCTTTATTTGTTTTTTCTTGTTACGCAAATAACGATCTAAATCTTCTATTCTTTTAGACCGGTTTTTGGAACGTCTCGACGACGAGAAACTTAAAGAGCTTCGATTTTTTCCGTAGAAAATCCGCGAATCCGAAAAAATTTATTATTGTATTTTTGGGGGAAACTTCCGCGACTTGAAAACCGCCGTCCCGATCAGAAATTTTTATCGGCAATTTTCCGAAATTTTAAAAAAGGGGAACACCTCTACTACGGCTAAATTTCGTTTGAATTTATTGGAAGGTTGAAGCCAAATCTTGAAAAACACTATCTGCAAAAATCCTCCAGACAAATGACGAATTTCTCAAAGAAAATTCCCGAAGGTTTTTTTAATCTTTAAGTTAAATTCCAGCAAAATTTTGGGTCTCAAACTTTTTTCCCTTTTAAATCCGAAAGCGATTTATTAATATTTTTTTAAAAAATTATATTTTTCTTTTTTCGGGGTGGTTTTTTCAATGACTTCAGTTTGTTTTTTAAGGCTTGTTTTTCAAGATGACAAAGACAGAACATATTAATATCATCTGGTCGAATTCGAAAACCGTAAACTCACTTTCAATAGAAGCAAACCAGAGTTTAGGTTGTTTATGCCAAAATCGGTAGTTTTAATAAACGAAACTCATTGGGGTGAAATTTTTAACATAGGGTCACTCACCTGATGTCCAGTTTTAGAAAGGGAAAAAATTAAATTTTCTGATCCCAAACCCGATTTGATCCGCTCGCCAAAAACCAATCAATCTGTGTATCCGAACCGGGGCTAAATGGGGATCTATCGATTTGGGATTTTCCCCTTTTTCCAGGAAACCGTAAATGATTTGGGGGAATTTTCCCTGAAGGGCTAATCGCCTCTGTGTTTCCCAAAAATCCGGAGAATAAAAAACCCTTTAAAAACAAATACCAGCAATTCTTCCAAAAGAAAGAAAAAATTTTTGGGAACTTCAAAAACGACGATCACTTGGCCCCTTTTTTTCCGCATCAGCCTTTTTAAAAAGCGTTTTGGGTTTAAAATCACGTCGGCCCCTTTTTTAAAATCACGTCGGTTTTAAAAATTTTACGTGGGTTTAATATCACTCGGGTTTTAAATTTAGTTGGGGGGGCAAACCAAAAAATTGGGGACTTTTAAAAAAATTTACCCGATTTTAAAAAAATAATTTTTTTTTTTTGAAAATTTTAAAACAAAAAAAACAAAAAATTAAATGTAAAAAAAATGAATGAAGTGTTTTTTTGGGGAAAAATTTATTTTTTTTAAAAAAATTTTTTTTTTTTTTTTTTTTTTTTTTTTTTATATTTTTTTTTTTTAAATTTAAAATTTTTCCCTGTTTAAAAATTTAAAAAAAGTAAAAGTGAAAATGAAAAATGTAAGGTTTATAAAAAATGTAGGTGTAAAAAGAAAGGGGTTTTTGGGGATGAATGCACAAAGCCTGAAAAACCCCCGGGGGAAAAGGGGGAAGGGGGCCCCCTTTTAAAAAAAGGTGGGGGAAAACCCCTAAAGGGGGGGGGGCTTTCCCAAAAGGAAAAATGGAGCCTTGGGGAGTGTCTCTCCCCTCAAACCGGGGGGGGGACCCTTGGGGCAGAGGGCCCCCAGAGCAAAGGAGGAAGAAAACTCCGGAAAAAGCCCCCTCCAAAACCCCGGGGGTGGCAAGAAAAGCGCCTTGGGAAAACTGGAGGGGGAAAAACTGGCACCATGGGGGGTTTTGGAAAAAAAAAGAAGGGGGTTTTTAAAAAAGATTGATGTTGGCCAAAAAATCTTCAGGCCAACATCAATCACGCGAGGGAGGCCCAAAAGGTCTTTCGTCCCCCCCCTGGGGGAGAGCCCGTGGCCAGGGATCGTGGGGGACCCCTACGGGTGCCCAAAAATAAAAAAATTTGGGGGGAAAAGCCTGGGCCTCCCCACGATTACGAAGGAACACCCCCCCCACTCCCCTCCCCTAGATTTTTTAGGGCAGAAAAGGGGGGGGGTTTTGGGCGGCTTCCCGGGGGGGCCCCCCTTATCGTAATGGGGGTTTTAAAAAACCCCCCCGCCGAGTTGGGTAACATTTATTTGGCGGGAAAGGGTTTGGGGGCCCCAAAAAGGGGGGGCGCCATCTCACCCCAAAAAAAAATTGGGTTTGGGGGGGGATTCAACGCCAAGTAAAAAGGGGGGGGCCCCCCGGGAAACCCAGGGGGGTGAATTTAAATGGAGGAGTGGGCGACGGGGTGCGACCCCGGGGCTTTAAAGGGGGGGCGAGAGGACTGTGTACGCCGGGGGGGGGTGGGCCAAAATTTTGGACCCCAATGGGTGCCCCCCCGCGGCAAGGGGTAAAAAGGGGGGGGGTGGCGGGGGAAAATTTTTAACGTTTTTCAGACCCTAGATAATAAAAACCCTTTCCCTCACCCAAAGGGGTGAAAAAGGGGTCGCCTACAAAGAGGGCGGGTTTTCCCCGGGGATGGGCTCCGGGAAAACTGGAACAGATTTTTCATGGCGGCAAAAATGCCCCCATGATGGGAGGGGAAAGGGGACCGGGGGCCAGAAAGGGCATAGGGCAGGGGTGACAAAAGTATAATAGGCGTGGGGCGTAGCCATGCCCAAAAGGGCCCAAAAAAGGTCCCCCCAAAAACCTTATGGGGGGTCGGAGGCCCTTGCCCATTTTAAAGGGGGTCCTCCGACCACCTAGAAGAAACGGAAGAGGAGGGAAAGGTTTCGGGGGCGTCGGACCCCGAAATTGGAGGGCGCGTGGGATGCGATAGAGAAAAAAAAAAACCCCCCCCCTACCGCCCCCCCCGCAAAGGGGGGAAAAGGGGGGCCTGGGGGGAAATTAATCTCCTCCCTGGGGAGGGCCCCTGGGGCCCTCCCTACAGGGTAGTTTTTAAAAACTAAAAGGGGGGGGCGGCCCCCCCTAAAAGGAGTCTTGGGGGCCCCCCCCCCGTTTTTTAAAAATCATAGGGGGCCCGTTCCCCCGGGGTCGGCACACAAAACCCGATACAGGGGGGGGGGGCAGGATGGGACGAGTCAGAGAAAGGGGGGGCAGGGGGGGGAAAACCGGGGGCCCTCAAAAAGGTCAAAAAGGGGGGAAAAAACCCCGGGGCCAGCCCGGATTCCCCCGGAAGAGTAGGGGGCC
>NW_028189964.1:0-7498 GCF_048542155.1 Nylanderia fulva
TTATGATTTTATACCTTGTGATAAAAAAACAATTATTAAAGCGATGAAAAATTATACAATAACTTCAAGTTTTAATTAAAAAATCAAAGTTAGTAACATTTTTTACATGTATAAAACTTAATGTACCCTGATGATGGCAGTACATGTAAAAAGTCTGCACGATCTTGTTTCTTGGATATATTTATTTTATCATATTTTACTATGCCTATTTGTTCCCACAATGTTAAGTCTAGCTTTATAATGCAGATTCCCGTTGTGCATTTTTGTACCCAATAAAGTTTTCTGTGAATCCAATCAAAGCAGAGTTCATGTGCAGTGTCATTGAGCTTTGCTATTGTTCGATTCGTTTGAATTGCGGTTGGATTAAAATCTGATGTTATTAGCTCTGACTGTTCATTGATTCCATATATTTTATGTTCCAATGCTGAGTAAACGATATCTCTATACATAATTTGTGTATCAAGTTCAATACCTATCTGTAAATCTACATCCAATATATTCACACCAAATGAATTCAACGAGAGGACGAGTAATAGAGGTATCGGATTCTCGTTCATGGTGGACACATTGAAATTAACAATAACAGGATTACGATCTAACAATGTTCTTATTCCTATATTAAAATAGTAAGTTGTATCAGCTTTTAAATCGTATACTTTGTATTCTAATGGATTATATATCTGCGTATTTGTGATATTTATTTGAATCGTTCGATTCAGATCCTCGCTCCAATACTGAACATAATTCATATGTAGTATGATATATTGATTTTTAAATTTGTCCGATCTATAAAGAAGTAAAATATCTTAATTTTTTTATTTTTAGTGAATTTTAATTTTAGCAAATTTCTGATAAAAAATAAATAAATTATGTATGTATATATATATATATATATATATATATATATATATAGGGTGTCCCATTTTAAAAATCGCACCTCGATAATTATTCAACAAACCAAAAATGTTTCATTGTCAGACAAAAATTATATGGTTTTGAGAGAGACATAAGAGGGTGCCATTGATTCGACCCTGAAAAGTCATTTAAAGGTCACGTAAAGGTCAATTTTAATTTCTCAAATGGAACCATCTATTTTTTATTATATATTTTTGTAGCTTATCTCGAGAGTTTTTCATATCTTTATAATAAAGTATTTTTTCATAAAATATACTCTTTGAGTTATAAAGTTTTAAAGCTAACAATTTTATTCCAAAATGTAAAATATCTTGTAAAATATTCATGCAGTTTTCGTTAAACATATCTTAATACATTTATGCACGGAATTATGAGACCAATCAATTTGTGTAAAAAAAACACATAGTTGCTCTTAAAAAAATATATACAAATTACATACGTCTCTTTTAAAGTAACTATATGTGTTTTCTTTACAAAAATTGATGGGTCTCATTATTTCGTGCATAAAAGTCTTAAAATATAAATACCGAAAAACTGAATATTTTACAAGATATTTTACATTTTATTTAAAAAAATTGTTAACTTTAAACCTTTCTAACTCAAAGAATATTTCATGAAAAATACTTTATTATTGGGATTTGGAAAGGTCTCGAGATAAACAACAAGAATATACGATGAAAAATTAGAAAATAAAAAATAAATTAGAAAATAAAAAAATTAGAAAATAATAATAAAATTTTTTGCAAAAAAAAAACTTCCGACTGCTGCCAACAAAGTTTTAATGTTTAAATTAGAAAAAAAAATTAGAAAATAAAAAATAAAAAATAAAAATAAAAAATAAAAAATAAAAAACAAAAAATTTAAAGTAAAACAAAACAAAAATTAAAAATAAAAATAAAAATTAGAAAATAAATATAAAATAAAAAACAAAATTAAAGAAAAAACAAACAAAACAAACAAAATTAAAAATAATAAAAGAACAAAAAATTATAAGTATAAAAAATAAGCTTGTAAAAGTTTGAAATAATCACACATAAATAAAGTCTGTTGTTTATTATATAATTTTTCTTATTTAAATTTATTGTTATCATACATATTTAGCGCTATATAATTTACAAAAATTTCAGATTTTTGAATTCAAAAAATTTTTTTAATTATAATTATTATTATTAATTCTACAATTTACAGGAGCAGTCGGGAGACGCCGCGCTAAGTGTGTGTTCCGCAGCGTCAGTATACATATACGTGTGTGCGTATGTGAGTGCATGTCAGTATGTGTATGAATGCGGGTATTCATATGTTCGTATGCGCGTGTTTGCGCGCATGAGTGCGTACATATGTGCGTACGTGCGCGCGTGACTTCGTGCGCGTACATGTGTATGAGTGTGTGAGTACATCCGTTGAGTATCGATATTTGTGTTTGTGTCTATTTATTACATAAAACGTGCGCGTGCGTATATGTCTCAAATTTAGCGCGGCGTCTCCCGACTGCTCCTGTAAATTGTAGAATTAATAATAATAATTATAATTAAAAAAATTTTTTGAATTCAAAAATCTGAAATTTTTGTAAATTATATAGCGCTAAATATGTATGATAACAATAAATTTAAATAAGAAAAATTATATAATAAACAACAGACTTTATTTATGTGTGATTATTTCAAACTTTTACAAGCTTATTTTTTATACTTATAATTTTTTGTTCTTTTATTATTTTTAATTTTTGTTTTGTTTTTTTCTTTAATTTTGTTTTTTATTTTTTATTTATTTTCTAATTTTTATTTTTATTTTTAATTTTTGTTTTGTTTTACTTTAAATTTTTTGTTTTTTATTTTTTATTTTTTATTTTTATTTTTTATTTTTTATTTTCTAATTTTTTTTTCTAATTTAAACATTAAAACTTTGTTGGCAGCAGTCGGGAGTTTTTTTTTTGTAAAAAATTTTATTATTATTTTCTAATTTTTTTATTTTCTAATTTTTTTTTTCTAATTTATTTAATTAATTTAATAATAAAAAAAATTTCTTAATATATGTATGTTCTTGATGTTTCTTCTATTCCTCATTCTGCTTGTGATTATAATCATATATTATGGCCATTGGTGATTCCTCTACTCTTTCTTCAGATAATAACATTGCTGCCAACATGCACATTTAGAGTGCGGCGCAACTATGCTGCCCATATATGTACCGCAAGCTTCCTGCTACTCTTCTTTTTGCTGTTCTTATGCTGTTTCTTCATTCTTTCGTCTCTCTGCTTCTTCATCCTACACATGTAAAAGTTTTTATTATGTAATATATATATTACAATGTATATAATATAATAATAATAATAATAAAGACACACATACACTCACCATGTGACTGCAATGTTCTATATTCTTTCCAAATATTTTTCTGCTACAATTTTTTTAATTAATATAATATAATATAAATAGAGAGATAAATAAAAAAAAATAGCTAGATAGATAGATTGATAGATAGAGAGAGACAGATGACAAAGACAGATGACAACAATATCTTATATCAAATACATAAACTTGTACGCAGTTATAATTATGGCTTCGACAAATATATTAACTTTCTTATGACTATATAAGTTTATACATTATGTAATCACAAGTAAGTTTATATATTTGTAAAGCCTTAATTATTATTAAATATGTGAATAATCTTTTGTAGTAGATAATTGGCTATGTAAGTTAATATATTTGTCTGCATTGCCATAATTATTGGTGCGTAAGCTAATATCTTTGTATAACTATAAATATATTTGTATACATATTTTTAATTAATTATATAATTATTATATAATATACAAATAAGAGAGAAAATAACTATATACATTTATACAATTATATATGTGGATATTTATAGCAATGTGGCTACGCAGCAAATTTAATAGCAAATAAGTGGCTACGCAGACAAATATAAATTCATATAGCCATGTTATGACTACAACAGATTAATTATATTATTAATTATATTATATATTTTATTATACTTTTCGATTGATTTATTATATTATATTATATTTTATTATATTATATTTTATTATATTATTTACTATATTATATTATATATTTTATTAATTATTAATAACAAGACTTACTCGTTTTCTATTATTAATAATGTTTTCTTCTTCAGATATCTCCAAGCGAGTATCTTCTTCCTACATATAAATAAAGAAACAATAAATAAATAATAATAACAATATCCTAAATAAAGAAAAAAACAATAAATATAAAAGAAGAAACTTATTCCTTTATTTATATCTTCTTGAGATATATCCATAATAATACACTTCACTTAATATTGTTGTTGACAATAACACGCAACAGGTGACAGCTAACCTACCCTATCAGTCCCGTCATTATTACTTCGAGATGTATATACCAATGTCACCAACATTCCCTATCCGGATACTACAACGAATCTCATTGGTGAATCATTTTTTCCTCTTAGGTTCACACAGCAGCCAATGAGAGACCGTATTGACGAAATAATACTCATTTTTCACTTTTTATTAATAGAATAAATAACGATAATAATACGCTTTAAACCTTCCTTGATTAATAAGAAACTTATGTTCCAAAGTTGATATTAACTATGCAGTAGTTATCGAGAATTAAGGTCACGACCGATCCGGGCTCGATGAAACGCATACTCCCTCTCTTTTCGCCAACCTACGGTTGGCAGCAGTCGGGAGAAAAATAAATGATTTTATTTAAGAAACTGAAGTTGACCTTCAAGTGACCTTTAAATGATCTTTCAAGGTCGAATCAATGGCACCCTCTTATGTTGCCCTTGAAACTATACAACTTTTATCTGAAACATTTTTGCTGAAAATGCTTTGTTGAAGAATTATTGAGGTGCGCTTTTTAAAATGGGACACGTGAAAATGGTCTTTTTAAAAATAAATTGTTTGAAATCCTTAAAATTATAATCGTGAAAACCTCACGTCAGCGCGTGATAGATATAAGGTATAAAAGATAAACAAAGTAAAGCATAAAACGTAATAAAAGAAAGTACATTAAGAGTTAGATTTTTTATATAAGGTCACTTTACACGATTTATGATTCACAATAGAATTTAGGACAAATGTATATATAAGAGCATTCAAACTATTATAGAAGTGTGTATATATATTATATATATATATATATGTATATATTGTGTGTGTCGTTAAATTGAAAAGAATGAAAAATATACAAGCTAAGAATTTGGATTCTTTTTTACCTTAGTGTTACACAAATGTTTTTCTTAGTTAGTCTATTATTGAATTCTACGAATGTCCGAAGAGGAAATGATTCATTTGGGATGCTTCCTGGATATAGTGTGCTATCTTCCTTGAGAATTTTCAAAAATCATAATTATACGGAATTATAATCATAAATATGTATATATAAGAATGGGGTATATACAATAAGTAAAACTTTCTAGAAGTTTCAAAATATTTAGTTGGTATATAGAATTATTATGTTAGACTTCCAATTTTGGTAATTGAGAAAAGATAAAATAAAATAATTGTTTAATTGTTGACATAAAAATAGTAGGATGAATGTGCCGATTACTTTGTCCGTTTAGCTACATCTCCATGTTTTTAAATTTAAAAAGGATTCTTAATTTTTTTTCTACATCTTGAAGTATTAAAATTATAATTCAATGTTTTTTGTAAGACAAGGAACCTTTTTATAAATAATATTTTATAATAGAAGAGACAGTAATTGTCAATGATCATTCAATGATTTTTAACGAAAACAAATATTTCAAAGACTTTATTAAAACTTTCAAAAAAGCAAATTAGAATTTTAACGGACTAGTAAGACCCAGGTCGTAAATGTTAGAGTGTCCAATTGACAAGAAAGAATTGAGATTTATTTCATTTCTTGACATTTTGTATGAAGAAAAATTTATGTTTTGTGCACAACTAACCAATTTCAACGAAAATTATTTCTCCGTTGAAACTGACGTACCATGCGTCTCTTGATCTTACTGGTTGCTAGCAGGTTGCAATTCAAATAATATACAATATATTAGATCAAATGTCTCACATTGAAGAGAAATCGTTTAATGATTACTAAGCGTTCAGTATTTCCCAAACTTTTCTATTGATTAAAAAAATAAAAATATGAGATTTCCAACTAGTTAGAAACAACATAGCTAGCAAAAGAATGAGATTTATTTTATTTTAAAATATTTCGTGAACAGAGTGTTTGTATTTATTCCTCTTTTTGTTTATTTTTTTCGAATAGAATATATATTTATTTATATATTTTCTTGTTGAGAAATAGTTCTTCAAATTTAATTTTTTAATTTTGATTTTGCAAATACAATTTTTTGCAATTAATTAAAAAATTTGAGAATATAGATATGTCTACAAATGAATTATTCTTACCAAATACATTTTTTTCAGTTATGTTGTTAAAATATTTCTGCATATATAACTTCTGGACTCGTAACAGGTAATTATTAATTGTGTAGAACTCGAAAGATGGTGTATTCTGTTGAATGAACAAGAAAAACCAATAAGAAATTATATAACTGTCTCTTATAGTAATTAAATCTTATAGTAATAGAAAGTCTAATTCTCTTCGATTGTTAAAACAGCTGTGTCTAATAATTCAGTTTTTGCGTTATTTTTAGTTTATTTAATAACAATAATTTCTTTAAGTAAAACATTACTTTAATTCGCTTTCTATTTTCACGAAAGCGATTTTTATCTCATTGATAGTGTTAAAGTTTATATTTCAACACTAAAGTTAATTTCATTGTAATTGTTTTGTGATCATAGAAATGTTTGACATTCCTGTATTAAAAAATCTTATTAAATTTCTTTTATATTTCTATTGTCTAATAAATTATCTTTTATTTTTCTATAAATTTAATTTTTATTATTATATTCCAGCGCAAGTGACATTTGAAGAGCATAATATATTTAATGCCATAAACGTTTACGACTTGTATTTTGCTTAAAATATGTACATACGTATATGTTAATATATGTATGTACACGTTTGTTATATACATTATTATACATATACATTGATACAATGAATAATATTAATGCACGTAGTGATAGCTGTTTAGCTGTAGATATAATTACGGCTATATAATATTGACTTTAAAATATTTGATCGAGAGAAATTAATATAATACTGAAATGCATTAAACAGATCTTCTACACGAGATTTAATGATTTTTATTACTCATGCAATTTATAAACTCAATTTTTTTTTATTAGTTTTATTAAATAAAAAATAATTTATTGTAAGTTTTATACAATAATAAAAAAAATATTAATAATGTAGAGAACAAACGGAATCATTTATCTTAAAAATTTTTATTCTTAAATAGAACAATTATATCAACACATGCTACGTTTGAGATTTAATATACATATATCGTTTTAATTATGTAAGCATAATTTTGTGCTATATAATATTATATTTTAAATGTGTTTGTTTTTAACGCAAAATTAAACAAATTTTGTATATTTTTTGTAATATCAAAATTCTTGTGTTACGTTTATTGAACAGTTTAAATTACACAAATAATTTCTCATTAGTTACAATAACATAAAATA
>NW_028189965.1:0-7495 GCF_048542155.1 Nylanderia fulva
AGTCAAGGCTAAAAACTAATTCTAGTTTTAATCCGTACTAATTACAATAAATCAGGGGTTTTTAGTGTGAAAACTAGTGTTTAGTACTCTTTAAAATTCCCCTCCCCCTGATAAAATACGGAAACGTTTTAATCGTCAACGGGGTTTGAATTCAGAATAATTTAAACTTTTTGGGGGCGGACCACCCCTCTCAAGTTGAATAACATTCTAGATTTTCCAAAATAAAAAATTGATAAAAAAAAAAAAAAAAAAAAAAAAAAAAAAAAAAAAAAAAAAAAAAAAAAAAAAAAAAAAAAAAAAAAAAAAAAAAAAAAAAAAAAAAAAAAAAAAAAAAAAAAAAAAAAAAAAAAAAAAAAAAAAAAAAAAAAAAAAAAAAAATTAATCTTTTAAAAAAATTGTGTCTCAAAAATAAACTTCGTAATCCGTACAAAAAGGGATCATTTAAACAAAAACAATTAAGAACACTCTCGATTTTACCGAAGATACCCACCCACGTTTTTTTACCAACATTACCGACATTACCGACACACGTTCTTTTAAAAAACCCAAAATTTACCGACCCTTTTTGGATGGCGGCGCTTACCAACCCTAGTGAATGGGGGCGGGAAACGTGCGCAAAAGTTCTTCTGCTTGGGCAATGGGGAGCCCCTTTTCCCCCTCTCTATGACCCCTAATCGTATGGAGCTCGAACCCCCTCGATCGGCCTCCCCAAAGGGTGTGGTGTTGCACCTAATATCTAAAGGCTTTTGGGTTTTCTCCATATGGAATCGGGGTTCCCTTACGACCATCCCCGGGTCCAAATGTACCATTTTTTTTGGTTTTGGTATCTCGAAGGCGAACTTTTCTAAAATGAAACGCCAAAACCACGTTTTCTTAGCTTTTAAAACCTTTGAGAACCGTTTGACTTTTGTGGGGTTTTTGTGCTAAGAGTACCATATCATCAGCAAATGCCATTCTGCCAAATTGCGTCCTCGACTTTAACACCTCGGTGTTTTTTTTGCCCTTTCAATTAAGGCCCAATCCCCAAAGTTAAAAAAGGGGGGGGTTTGCAGGGGATCCCTTGCTACCCCCTCTTTTTAATTCGTCGGCCCCCCGCACTTCTATTTTTTATAGGGGTCTTCAACCCCCGTACAGTTCCGATGAAATTCCCCATTTTTGGCCCGGGACCTTTTTTTATTAATGCCCAAAAATTTTCCCTTGTGGGGGTGTTTTGAATGCTTTGAAAAAAATCCAGGGGGGTTTGAAAAACACTGCCCACGCTTTTGTTTTCATAATGGTGCACTGGTAGTTAGTTTTTGAAAACGCCATTCTCTTTAGTAAACCCTTTTTTTGTTTAGCGTCTTTGAATTCCCGGGTTGCACGGCCACCGCGAGGAAAAATTTCTCTTAACATTGAGGAGATGTTATAGGCCTCCATTTTTTAACCCCCGGAGATCTTTACTCCTTTAGGTTTTAAAAGGGTGTGCGTTTCTGCTTCAAGCATTGGAAAGCCTTTTTTGGGAGCAGGAGATAAAAGAATTTAGCCAAACAAACTGATCCCTTTTTCCTTTCAAGTAAAAGCCTTTTCAATTTTATCTAACCAACACTAAGATTTGGCAATGCGTCTGATTTTGTCCCACTTCCTTTTGGCTTTTTTGGGGAAAACTCCAGCGGAACCTGGGGCGTCTGCAAACCGATTGGTTCTTGCGGGGGGCCCCGGGGGGAACCCCATAGTTTGGGTACAATTCTTTTTTTTTCCCCATCTCGGGCGATTGACGCTTTGTTAACAAGGGTCTTTTTGGCGGCCAGGCATTCCCCGCTTCCTTGGACAGTTATTCATTAGTTTCTCATTTTGCAAGGGCGAGCCTCTTCCCCCTCCTTTTGGGGGAGGTTTTTTTTTTTTCGATTCCTACGTTTTCTGGAATCTTTATGTACCCCCTTTGTTTTTTTTCGGCTTTCTTTATCCCCCGTGCATAGCAGTAAATACCCATGGTCGTTTTTTTACGCTAACGAACCATTTGACCATGGTTGCCCAAACCCTTTTCAGTTCACTTTCCCGCTTTCCCTTTCCGCCAGCACACTCTCTCCAACCCCGCCTTCAAAGGAAATTTGCTCCGGCGTCATTCGCCCCGGAGATTCGTTTGGTTTAAAACCTCGACTACACAGCCAATTCTGGCGCCGTGGAGCTACACTGTGGGGCCGGTAAGGGCCCGGGTTTCAGTCCGTCTTGCAATCGCTTATTTGCTTATTGGTTTTACCGGGGAAAAATTCCCATCAACTGTTTTTAATTTTTTCGCTCGTCTTGGAACCTTAGATTGGTTTGTTGGGCCCCGCCCATCTCACCGCAGTCCCACTTTTTAATTTTTCCTGCCCCCTTTTTTTCGGGGGTTTTTCAGCCTGGGGCTGCTCTCTTTGTTTCTTTTTTTTGGGGGACCCAACCCTTTTCTTTGCGAGACCCCAAATCCTTGTTCGAAGCCAACTAAGTTCTCGCATTTTACTTGGCCGCTGGATTGACCTTTTTACCCCCCCTCCTTAGGGTAATAAAACCGCCATAAATGGATTTCGGAAAACTTCCCGACATTTTTTTTCCGCACCCCCAAATTTTACATGCCCTCTGGATTTTCTAAAAAAAGTGTGCTTTTCAGCTGCTTTGCACCAATGCACTGATACTTCTACGTTCTCCAAACTTTTTGGGCAGTCCATATGCATTGTACTTTCTTGGAGGTAAAGGGCTGGGTAACCCGAATGGGTGTTGGCCCCCATCGCCAGGTTCATGTAAGACTAGTCATCATGGGTAAAAAACCTGTCTGGACGGTTAACCCGCACTTATAAAAAATTCCCAATTTGAAAAAGTAATTTATTCTTGAAATTAAAGCGAAAAAACAAAAAATTAATTGAAAACAAATAAAATGAATGAAGTGTTTTTAGGGAAATTTTATTTTTCAAAAAACCATTTGTTTTTGTTGAGTTTTCCCTGTTGTAAAAAAAAGTTGCAGTGAAAAGTGTAAGGTGTAATAAAATGTAGAGGTAAATGAAAGGTTGGATGATGTGCTACAGTACTCCCCCCCAAGTGACGAAAATTCTTGCGAAATGGACTTTTTTTTTCTTTGGTGGGTAGGGCTAAAGCTTTTCCAAAACGTAGAAGGAAGAAGGATTTGAAGTAGCAAAACGGGAGCTGAAGTAGCAGAACGGGGGGCAAAATACGGGAAAACGGATTTAAAATACGGGAAATAGGAGTTAAATGCGGGAACAGGACTGAGATCTGGTAGAAAGTTCGTGAATTGAAGTTCTGGGAATAAGGCTGGCTTGAGACGTTCTTCAAAATATTGAAAATCTTCCTGAAACATTAACTGCAAAAATGATCAGAGATACTTTCTAAATAAAAAAAAAAAAAAAAGGGGCCAGAAAAAGGGTTTTTGTAGTATTTCCCCTAACAGTATCTTCTCGAACCCAAACATGAGTACAATCAAAAAAGATTCTTGTGGAAAAAAAAGGTGATTTTTTTCAATGATGCTTGTGGGAGATGATTATTTTTCCTCATATGAATCCTGTGTTTTTCAAAAAAGATTTCAGGATCTGCGGGAAAACTCTTCAATAAAAAATTCTCAGGAAACAAGAGTGGATCCAAAAAAATTTTGAGGTGAGCTTTTAAAAACTTTTTGAAAACGAACGTAAACCCCAAAAAAACTGAAGGGAAAGATTTTTACCCATTGGTTGTTTCGTGGCACTATCCTGCTTTCAAAGTCCCGCCATCTTCCCCGAAATTTCCCTTTGAAGCAGGGTATAAACAGAATTTTAACCTTTTGGGATCCAATTTTGGGGTTTTTTAAAGCTTTGAATAAAGCTCTTTAAACTGGGACCTTGACTGTTGTAATGCTATAGGGGACAAAAAGTGCTACCCCCTGGAATAAAAAAGTTGTAGAATATTTCACAGAAAAACTCAAAATGGAAAGCTTTTAGGCCTCTGGAAAAACGATCAACTAGTAAAAACAATAAAAGGTAATTTTGACAAATAGGGAAATGGTCCAACAATGTCTAAATGCACTGCTGAAAGCGTTGATAGGAATTGCAAACTAAGGAGTTCTTGGGGTGTCTTGAAAATTTTGCCCCGTTTTCATGGAAGACAATTCGAGTCCATTCTTTTAAACTCTTTCTTCAAAGAAGGCCCAAAAGAATTTAGAGTAATTGTTTTGATTCAATCTGCGCTGGGGTGAGCGACATAACACATCAAAATTCTCTTGCGTAAAGTTTTGGACATTGGACGAATTAAACCCAAGAGCAATCACAATAAAAAGGTATGGTTGATCCGAAAAAAATTTTTTTCAAAGAAGTAAAAAAATTTGAAGAAAAAAAAAATGAAGTTCTTCATCTTCTTTTTGATAAATTTCAATTTTTCTAAAAAACATAATAGGGGGTTAAAAATTAATTTTTTGACGACATAGCAATGAATTCATTTTTCCAAAATATAGGGAAAATTTTTAAAAGAATTGAGCAATAAAAATCCCAAATTTCTCTTTTTTTGGGCGCTTTATCCAAATTTTGACGGAAAGCAAAAACAAAAGGGTTTTTATCAGTTCTGATAATCAATGGTCTTTTCTTCAACAAAAAGCTGAAAGTTTTTAAAAGCCAAATAAATGCTAAAAGTTCTTATATAGTGCCCAAATTTCTTTTAGGGTTTGTCTAGTTCTTTGAGAAAAAGTATTTTGGGTTTTATTCGTGTCAAATAGCGTTCAAATGATCACCCAAAAGAAAATCAGAAACTCAAATTAAAATAAGGGACATGAGGGCAGGATGAAAAGGGGGATAACTTGTAAAAATTTCTTCTTTCATGACTCAAAGCTATTCCCCCCTTTTTTATCCAAAAAAATTTTTTCTATCCCTCTTGCGACTGCCTTTTAAAAATTTTGTTTAAAAGAGCTTGTATTTTCGATCCCTTTAACGCGACATAATAATTTATTTCTTAAGAATCTGCGTAATTTTGAAGTGTCTTTGGTTTTGGATAATCAATAATTGATTTCCTTTTTCGGGTGTAGGTTTAACCCTTGGTTGAAATAAGAACCGAAAAAAAATCTCGCTTTGAGGAAAAAAAACATTTAGGAAAATTTATTTCATTCCCCGCTTGTTTTAAGACGATCAAAAAAAATGCGAAATAGAAAAATTTCTTTTTCCCTCTTTTAAACCCAAAAAATGTCATCAAATAAAAAAAGGAAAACTCAAAATTTTAAAAAAAAGAGTTCATGGCCTTGAAAAGTTTGGGTCGTTTCGTAAACCGAAAACTTACGACAAATTTAAAAGCCCCAAAAGGATATGACAGCTTTTTTGAATATTTTTTACGACGGGTCGGGTATACGCTTTAACTAATCATTTAAAAAAATATTCTTAAAAAAAATGAAAAAAAGAAAAAACTTGAAAAGAGGTAAGGGGAAAAGATCCGGGGTAGTCCCGAATTGAGGCAAAAAATAACAACACATCCCAAGAATTTTGTTTTCCTTTTTAGGTACCATATGAGGGGGCTGCCAGGAGCTGTTTAAGGTCTGCAAATTCCTTGCTCCATCATAGACTTAATTTCTTTTTTGGCCATTTAAGTTTCTCAGAGTAAGCTTCGGGGTCGAAAATTTTGGGGAAAACCCCCGTAACGATATGATTTCAACACCGTGTTTTTTAAAACCCAGGAAATTTGGGGAAAAACGGGGAGTCCCCCGGAAATCGGTTAAAAAATTTTGGTAAAAACAGAATCGGGATTTGGGAAAAATTGACAATGCCAATTTCTTGAATTTTTTTTCCCGTATTATAAGACCGGTAACTTATCACAATTTCTTTTTTTTAAAGTCAAATTTGGAGATTAAAGACAAAGGAAAACGGCGCCTAAAAGGACTTGAATACCGCGACAAAAATTCCATTTGAATTCTCTCCTTTAAACCGAGGGTTTAAAATTAAAGTTTTTGAACCCTAATATTAATTTGGAGTACCATTTGCGGCAAAAAATTTTAAAATTAAATCCCCGGCTTTAATAAAACCTTTTAGGTAAAAAGATTATCAGCGCCCTATGACAAGAAAATTCAAATTTTAATGTCTTCAAAAAAAGAGGGGATTTTAGAAACACCGCGTAACACCTCATCTTAAGCGGGGTTTTTTAGTTTTTTTTTAAACCAAAAAATGTTTTGGACATAAACAAGGTAAAACATCGTTTAGCCTTTTCACCCAAAATTCTTATGGGAAAAACAAATTTATGTATCTTTAATCTTTATTTGTTTGGGCTTTGTTACGGAAAAACGATTAAATCTTTATTTTTTCTAACCGGCTTTTGGGAAAGTCTCGACACGAGAAACTTTAAGAGCTTTTGATTTTTCGTAGCAAATCCGCGAAAAACCCAAGATTTATTATTTTTATTATTTGGAAAAATTTTCCCCGACTTGCAAAAACCCCCGTCCCGATCACAAATTTTTCGGCTTTTTGCAAATTTTAAAAAGAGGGGAAAATCCTCTACTACGGGGTAAATCGTTTGAATTCTTGTGGGAACGTTAAAGCCAAATCATTTGCAAAAAACTATCTGCAAAGTCCTCCGATAAAAGACAATTTCCGAAGTAATTCCGAACTTTTTTTTCATTAAGTTTAATTCCGCTAAAATTTTTGTTTTTTCCCTTTCCCCCGAATCCTAAAACTTTATTAAAATTTTTTTTTTAAATAATTATATTTATTGTTTTTGGGGATTTTCAAAAGATTCAAATTTTTTATAAGGCTTTTTCTCCCAAGATGACGAATGACAAAACTTATTTTAATCATTGTCGAATTCGATAAACCCTAAACCCCTTTTCAATAAACCCCGGTTTAGGGGTTTTTTATGCCAGAAAATCGGTAGTTTTAAAACAAAAAAAAACTCATTTGAGGAATTTGAACTAGGGTACTCACCCGATTTTCCGTTTGAGAAGGGAAAATTTAATATTTCTGACCAACCGATTTGATCCGCTCGCCAAAACCATATCAATCTGTGTATGAAAAAGGGGCTAAGTGACTTTGATGGGGATTCCTTCTTGTTTTCCCGGATCCGAAAAAAGATTTGAGAATTTCCTGAAGGGCTAACCCCCCCTATCACGGCGGGGGGCCCAAAAAAGTAGCGTTTTTTAAAAAAAAATTTTTCCCGATCTTTGAAAAAAAAAAAATTTTTTTATTGAAAAAAACGAAAAACAAAAAGAATTAAAATTTTTAAAAAAAAATGAATAAAAGTGTTGTTTTGGAAAAATATTTTTCTTAAAAAAATTTGTTATTAATGATTGAAGTTATTACAAAAGTATAAAAAATGTAAAAAGTGTAAAAGTGCAGTGAAAAGGTAAGGTGTAATAAAAGTGTAGGTGTAAATGAAAGGTTGTGGAGATGAAGCTAAAAACGCATCTGTATTTCTTGGATGGTCAAAAGGGTGGGTAACCCCCAAAGGGTATTGGGTCCCACGCCAGGATTTCTATCGCAATGACTAATCATCAGTAGGGTAAAAAATAACCGTCTCACGACGGTCTAAACCC
>NW_028189966.1:0-7492 GCF_048542155.1 Nylanderia fulva
AAGGTTTGAGGGAAACTTTACTTTTTAGTTCCAAATTGAAAAGCATCCTTTTTTCAAAAAATCAGTTAATGGTTTTTTCGACTTGGAAAAGTTAGGGGATGAAAACTTCTGTAATAACCGGCTAAAAAGAGAAATTGTTTTATATTCTTTGGATTTTTGGGAGTTGGAAGTGCATTATCGATTGTATTTTGCCCGGGTCTGGTTTGACTCCGTTCGGCCTATTATATGCCTAAATAAGCAACTTCGTGCCTTAGAAATTCACACTTATCCGGCTGTAATTGTAAATTCCGTCGCGTAATCTTTGCATTAATCTTTCGCATTTAATTTCGTGTTCTCTTAATGATCGCGCGTAAACGACAATGTCGTCCATGTAAACGAATAATCGTTTCCTTGTAGTCCCGATAATACATTATCCATAAGTCTTTGGAAAGTAGCGGGTGCGTTTTTTAATCCGAATGGCATGCGCTTAATTTTAATGCCCGTATGGCGTAGAAAATGCAGTTTTTGTGGTCTTTAGATGACATAAAATTTGGTGAAATCCGGAAGCTAAATCAAATATTGAAAAGTATTTGGCTGACCAAATTACAAGATATCTGTAAATTAGGAAGGGGGAAGCGTCTCCTATGGTTTTTTTCGTTAGTCCTCGATATCTATAACCAACGCCAAGTTTTTTGCCTTGAGAATCTGGTTTTTTTTGGTACTATCCAATGGTGAATTATACGGGGATGTGAATCCGATAAAATTTTTATTTAGAATTAGGATTGTTTATCATTTCTTCTTTGGACAGGGGGAAAACCCGTATTGTTATTTTGATAGGGACTTTTTCGGGTTTAAACGTCGTCAAATTTCCGGCAAATATCACTTCTCCGTCTATGATTGCCGTTTCTATTCTTGAACACGCGCATGTAATCAAAACTGTTTTCGTTTATGTGTCCATGAATTTTGCTAGATTCTCCTCGTATTGATCGTTGATTTGTTCGGACGAAAATAATTTTTAAACTCGCGTGTAAATCCGTAAGCTATTGAATTTCGACTCCTTCGATTGCGGCAAGGCGAATGCCCTTAGTATTTGTTAATAATTAATTGAACATAGGATATTCCTGATATTCATTGAGTATTGAAGTGCTCTTTCTTCGCAAATTTTCAGTGAAAGTGGGAGGACGGACATTTTTGATCCGTCGAATTAGGGATCGTGTCCCTAAGCGTCTTTTAGACGAATAGGGAGTTTGATGAGAAGGCGTAAGTGGTCTTTGTGTTTCTATTTTATCGTCTATGTTCCTGCTAGTGTTTCAGAAATGTTGCGACTATATCATACTCGCGACAAGCGCGTTACTTGTTTCCGATAACTTTTCCAGAAGGGTTAAAATATGTGCAGCTATTGTTCTGAAATTCCGGTTACCGAACCGTCTTCCATGTTTCTCTCTTGCTTCTAATGTTCCGTTTAAATGAAGTAAATGTTCTTCTTCTCTATTTCGTAATGTTTTCCGCTTTGCTGTTAATTGAGCTTCTATTGTCCGTTTTAGCGTTTGAGAATCAAGAATTAAGTTGACACGAGTAGTACTCGTTTTTTCTGAATTGTCTGAGTGTAACGGGGTTTCTAACAGAGACATTTTGTTTCAAATTTGTAGTTTTGGTAATTGCTTTACTTGAATTGACTTTGAAATAACCCGATTCGCAGCAGATAATCCTCCGCGACCTCTCACGATCTCTTTTGTGCCAATCCCACCGCTGCCCCAAAAAAAGGCCACTTGTTTACGTCCGGCAATTCACCTTACTGTTAATCACTTTTCTGGCACAAAGTCGGTCTTCTCTTGCGTCTACCTCGGTAAACGTTCGATAAGCGTGCTCTCCTACCTACTTTTTTTAGGGGCAACCTGCTCGGCCCTTTATAACCCGGGTGCCAGAGCTTTGATGCCGATGAGAAATGTCGGATGAGAGATTCTGCGGTCGGGGTCAAGAATAAGATCTTTTACAGTAAAAAATGTTTATCATTTATAATCCTATTATGTCGATCACACAAGCTACTGTTCCTGACCTCTGTTCAGGCTGATCTTGGAACTGTATTACAATGTTATTGAAGCTCCTGTGTCAGTCGTTAGATTGGTTTAATATAGTTTTTATAAAGGAACTCAAATTATTCTGTGCTCCTTTCTTGGATGAAATTATTGACGTCTCCGGAGCGAGTACCACGGTGTCCTCGTCGAACTAGTGGAATTGGGTTGTAAAATGGATCGTATTAAGATTGCAATTGGTTTATTTTTGTCATGGACGTAATATCAGGGTCAGTTGAAATTGATGATTTGGATCTATTAATTAGTATTTGATTCTGAACTGGACTGTTCAGGACATTGGGGTAAGAATAGCCAATGTTGTTGGAGGAATATATTAATTGGCGAATAAGTGTCTGAAGATGGAGTTGTATGATTATTCGCGTTGGATAATTTGAAGCGTTAGATTTAGAGGGTCTTCGAGGTCTATAACGTTTGCGCGTGTCTGTGAAGGTGCTGCTCGTTTCGATCGATCTGTTCTTCGTCGGAGGAGAGACCATCTAACGGTTAAAGTAAATTCACATGAATAAATCGAAGATAATTGTTCTAAAAATTTATTTGAATGCTCACGTTTGTAAGCGTGATTTCTCGTTAATGAAAGCGCACAAAGATGAAGGTTCAATCTTATGCAGCAGCCCTTCACCTATTAATAATTAACCTTATGTCATTATTATATAATAAACCTGTATGAAATGAGATTGGGTAATAACGTGGATAAATGAAGGATTTTAATAGGAAAGTATTAATCTCGCGTTGCAGAATATTCATACTACTTGGATGTTTCAATCGTTAATAACTAAATCTTAAACTTTGAAATAGTATTCTTACTGAATAAATACATCTTAGAACTTTGAAATTAACAATTGTCAATGATATCAAAATACTGTCAGTAGGTAGGTAAGTAATTGCATTATTGAATGGCAGGGTATTAAAAAGCATGAAGAATAGAGAGCTAGGTGTACATCGGTTATTCCGGGTTTCATCAGTCCGTTTATAGTGCTAGTGCGACGTTCACTTTCTGAATCGTGGCATCTCTGCATGAGTTGCGCATTTACCTTCCTTACAGGATATAACTCTACATGGGTCTAGAGGATGTTAGGAATAGAGGTTTGAATTATAAGTATATATCTTATTTAGAGTAATATCTTGTAGCTTTCAAGCATCATAATTGAATAGGTGTAAATTATGAATTAATTATTTTTAATAATCATTAAGACCACTGTCATTTGGTTTTGGTAAGCAATTCGTTAGGTTTTGTAAAGGCATAGAGAGAGTAAGCAGGAGGTGCAGCAATGTACGGTTGCCCGTGATTTCCGGTCCCACGAAAGGTTTAATGCGACGTTCACTTTACAGAACGTGCATCTCAATCGTAGTAAACGAATTTACCTTATAAGGGGTATGGTTTTAATAGGGCAAATAGGGTAAGGTTAGTAACACTGTCAATATTTAATATCATTCAATAATCGACTGTCCGTCGGTGTGGTAAGTAATTCGCAATTATTGGAAATGCAAAGTGTTAAAGCATAAAACATAGAGAGGTCGGTATACATCCTGTTATTTCGGTTTCCTCAGGTCCTGGTCTATTAGGCTAATGCGACCCGTCACTTTACTGGGAACGTGCACCTCTGAGATAATTTGCGAATTTACCTCTTACAGGAATTAATATTCTAAATGTGTACTGAGGATAGCGTTATTCCCTTCGCTAATAGGTAGGGGATACGGGATTACACACATCTATAATGGCAGTAATACATCAATACATATATATATATTTTCATATGTGCAATAACAACAGTTATAGACTGCCGATAAATCGGTTAGATATAGTTAATAGTATGAGTACAATATTGATTATGGACGTATTGTACGCAGCTCGTATCAGAGACAATCGAAATCGCGTAGTAATATCTGGGCTTATGTCCTGTAATTAAAATTCAGAGTTCGTAATGTTAAATAATATTGCGTTTCGAAATTCAGTGGTTAAATAATTAAATTCGAGTTCGTAATTTGAAATAAGATTGAGTTTCGAAATTCATGTTAATAATTTAATTAAATATAATGATTAAATATAATGAGTGCCTTCGCGTCTTATACTATTAGGGATATGTGACTGGCTTAAATACTCTCAAGTTGACAATTCGTATGGTGCCTGAGTGGTACCCTTCGCTACTGTGTTCTTCCCTCGATTTGAAGAGCGAGGAGCCCTCGGTACTCGGTCCAAATGGCTGGCTATGTCTCGATTGCCTTCAGAGCTCCGTGTACTGTGGCGAGATCATTTGAGTGAATATATGGTGGTTTTCACTTGACACTTCGGTGGATCACTCTTGGTGATTGTTTCGGATTCACTGCCGTTCCGTGCCGGTACGCCGGTTTATATACCCAAAAATGGGGCTCGCTCCCCTCCCATCGGCGACTGCGGGCTTATCCAATGGCACAGATATGCCGGGAAGTACCGATCAATCTGTTCCTGGTAGAGATTTGCGACGGTTAAGTCCCCGGAGAGGATGGCTCTAGTAGAGATAGCGCGTTTCCGTATGTGACTCATCGCCGGTCGCTCCGACTTTCCTTATCCTATTCTTCGGTACAATAAGCTGTATGCCTTTGTTGGCTATTGCGCTCCCGACTATCTATCTTCTTCTTGGTATCGATTTTGGCATAGTGGCTGGTGATTCATCGCGATGCTGCTTGCAACGGGGCCTTCATGTTGCAACGTGTTTCCAGCGTTTGCTCATGCATTGCATCACCTATTGTTCTAGAACTTCTAGAATCTTCTGATGTTTCTTTGCGAGTAAAGCCGATGCACATGTAAAGCGGCTTTATACATAATTATGTCCTATTTAGTATACTTCTTTATAAGCGATATATAGCATAATATTTCAGTATAAGAATTTATGTTGGTTAATATATATATATATATAATATATAATTATATGTACATATTTAAAATTAATACTTGAATAATATATCTTATTTATATTACGTAAAATAATATATTTCTTAGACTGTCGTTGAAATCCCTGGAGAATACCATATTCTTATCAGTCATAAGTGAGATCCGCCCAGAGAATACTCCATGCTTATAACAGTCATTTAAATCGCCAGAGAATTTATATTGTCGTCAAAGTATACGATTGATAATATATATATATATATATCAAAAATATATATTAGATATACTTGTCTAAACCGATTTTAAGTTTTCGTCACAATATCTGAGATTTTCATATTCATAGTCGAACTTGGTATCCCTTATTTAGTACTTCGAACGTGTGACGGGCTCAATGTTACTCACTACGCTTACGTGTACAATTTTTTTTCAGTCTGCCTTTGAATTATGAAATAGTTATAATATAGTCAAGCTTATTTTCCTATTTCAGGTTTTGTTTTCCTAACGAATGATCGAGAGTAAGATAGTCTTTTATTAATTATGCCTTTTATCTGCTATCACTATTATTAACTTTAAAAAGTGAAGTTTTACTTCTGGTCGTCATTTTGTGAGAAGACATGTTTTAACCTACGAAGTATTTATGGGTTCTTAATATTCGTTATGACCGGTCTTTCATCAGGTAGAGATTGTCCCATGACTAATAGATTACAGAATAAAGTTTTGAAAAAAGTTTAGTTTTGTTTGAAATTGTCTGGACGTTACAGGGGTCCTTGCCGTCCAAGCTATATAGCGATAATGTAACCGAACTTCCACGGGGCTGACAAGGAATGTGAACTACGCGTTCAGCGCCTTGAGACGATTCGTCCTGCCACGACGTCCTTGCAAATGACAAAATGAATAACTTCATTGTCCTCTGCGTGCTCCTCACTTCGGTGGGCTATGGAGGCGGGCATCAAAAGTCTCCTCTCCCTAAAACATCCGCGGTTCGCGACTCTGGTCACACAGCAGAAGAATTCCGCTACGTTATTAAAAAAATGCAATCGAGGCGTGCTAATTCTCGTTCCGATCGCGGCCATTAAGCGACGATCCTAGTGTACCTATCGGCACCACTTCGGGTCAGTTTCCCTCCTGATCGGCGCCCCATAATTGCGATACCGGAGATCAGTGCTCGAAAGTAATGCGAATCGACTATCGCGATGGCCGATGGTCCATTCTTTTGTCGAACAGATTTGGCCCCTCGTGGTAAAAAAGTCTACTTTTCACTCCCTGCACAGCGGGGTAAATGGGGGGAAAAAAAAAAGTCTTGTTTTTCGCATAGGAAAACCTCCCCTTTTTTTAAAAAATCCCTTGCCCCTCCGACAAAGGGGGAACCCAGCCCCGAGTCCCCCGAGATTCCCTCCCGGGTCGGATGGATTCGTGCGAGTAGTTACGGTGAGAACTGCGAGCTCGATCCTAAAACCCACCAATTACGCTACGTGCCGGCTCCCAAAAAAATAGCAATATTTGAAAATTGTACTTGCGTTAACTTAATTGTAATTATTTGATAAATTTCGGGTGTGATTTATGTATTTAGCGTCAAAATCTACTATGTTAGGCAATATTCTCCTCTTCGGCGTGGTTTCGAGCCAGGATTGCATTTATGACTTTGTTATTCGACCCCTCGCATTGTCGGTAGAATTTCGAAACATATAAATTGTATTTGCGTGTCGAACAGCCGAAAGAGGCGAATATTTGCTAAGGCTCCCTGCCCATTGAAAAATTTAGAGCGTCTTTATAATTAGAAATATTTACTCGAAAATTGTAAAAAGGTTTTTTTTACCTTTGATTACTTGCCCTCGTTTTTCGATCGCAAGGAAATTTTTGCATTGATCTCTTGTTTGATTTCTTGGTTGATTGAAAATTTTTATTGTCTTCATCGTACGTTTGAAGACTACCGTTGGCTATATTTCGCATATTGCATACGTTTTAAATGCGAGGCGGGCGGTATGTTTAAAATTGTCACTATTTTCGGAGCGGACGAAGCAAGGTTAATCGTAGAAATTGAAAATATTCCGACGCCGAGATGTTATTCCCGGTTGTTTTCGATTCCGCGAGCGAGGAATCTACAAAAACTCGCCTTTTTTTCGCGTTTCGGAAGCGTGATAGGGCAATCGTCCGCGAATAGGATTTCAGCACGTGGGGCCCCCGCGTCGATCGGGGTGATCGATCGCCCCCCCTTTGCTGCCGAATTCCCGAGGATCAAAAATGAGTCTACTCGAGGAGTCTGAACTGAAGAGACGTCTCCGTGTATATCAGCGAAAAAAACATCCGCGCGAATTTTTCTCGTTCTTAGAGCGAACTTCCGCGTTTAATCTTGTCTGGGGAGAGTTTTGAATTTAAAAATGCTTTGCCTCAAAAGTGAATTCCTCCACCCTTTACAATTTTTCTCCGCATCCAGTCTCCGTCGATCTACGAGCCGACTTATAAAAAAATAAATTTGCCTCTCGCGGAAAAATTTAAAAAAAATCGAAGGTTCTCGCACAACTTTTGAACTGCAGGACCATAAAAACTTTTTGAA
>NW_028189967.1:0-2474 GCF_048542155.1 Nylanderia fulva
ATATGGTTGCAAAGTCAATGTAATAGCTATCAGATGTTTTAGTGTAAATCAGCAGTGCGCTGTCGAAGGAGATATAAAATAATAAGATGTATTTTGCCACGTTATCGATTTTCTGCCTTAATACTAAATATCATATTTTAAATTATTACTGTGATGAAACCTAGACTAGTGATACCAAAAATTATTGTTACAATTAATTATGTTTAAAAATATTGGAAATTATGTATGAAAAATGTGTCATATTTCATGGTTTTTGAGAGAATGTGGATCATGTGCTGATTTTTTATTCTGAGCATTATAAAGAAGAATGTATACGTGCGTGCGTGCGTGCTTGCGTGCGTGCGTGCGTGCGCGTGCGCGCGTGTGTGTGTGTGTGTGTGTGGTAATACACTTTTTTTTTGGATAGCTAGATAGCGTTTATGTGTTCAAACATGTAACTATTTCACAATCTTTTTATACATTACATTCAAATAACGTTTATTTATTATAAATAAATCACATCCGTGTCTCACCTCATGTAATATATGTATATATATGTATGTTATATAATATATGTATGTTAAGTTTTTAAATTAATTTTTTTTGTCGCAAGTCTTTAATGTTTATATTTTTGTTATTGCAAGTTTTTAATGTCATTATATATTTTAAATACATTATTTTTCAGATATGTTTTAAGATTCTGTAAGATTTTGGAGATATAGTTTTTGACGCGGACTTAACAACTTTTTTTACCTTTTTTAAAATGAAATTTTTTATACATATACAAAACATTTATGAGTTCATTATAAAAAATTCCGAAGAAAACCAAAAAAAGCTTGTTACATAAGATTCACTCTAAAACGATTTTTAATAATTATAAAGTGATAAAGTCAAATTGTATTTGCATTATGATAAGTAATGAACAAACTATCAATACGTTACCTTAAAGAATTGATAATCCTAACTCTTTGATTACTGTGGAATGTGAATGTCCAAAGCTCTTAGGTTATATTTCAGTCAATTAACAATCAAAGAGCTTTATCACAATAAGCGTAGACCTATAATATTTAATTACACGCTATGGTTAATAAGTCCAATATCAGAACACGATAAAATGTTTTATTTCCTTTATTAAATTTAATTAATTTATTATTAAGAAATAGAATTGTAATATTTTCAAGTATTCTACAAAGTCAATGATATTTTACAAAAATAATAAAATTTTAATAACTTAAATTGTATATATTTGTTGCACGTAACGTTTTCACCAACAGATTTAGAATATAATCATGTTAAATCATTATATTCCTTATTAATTTGATTGCATAGAAAATATTTAATTATCACGCACATGATTTTATATAATAAACAATTATCTCATCAATATGAATATGTGCAGATATATATAATAAATATAAATATGTGAATATATTATTCTGTTTGCAATTTTTAATTATTAAATTATATTATTTCCAAATTATATGCATAATAGATATGCAACAAAACTATTATTATTAACAATATATATTTGCAATCCAGATATTATATGAAACTATTCACACACAAGAAAAATAATATTTTGAAAGTAATTGCTGGTGTACGATTACATTTTTGTTTAATTGGCAAACAAATATTTAATAAAATTTATTAATTTAAAAAAAGGAAAAAGAAAAATGAATCTTTCATATAAAAAAAATATAAATATATAAATAAATATATAATAACAAAATATATACATTCTAAGCATTTAAATAATAATACAATTTTAAAACAAGACCATTTATATAAATATTTATATACAACGTATTCTAATTATGTTATTCAATATTTTTCAATATTTCTCTCTAATAATTTATTTATAATAAATAAACACAATTTGAATGTAATACGTGATTGCCATTTTCCAAATTATGTAAGCGATTATCTAATCGTGTACATAAATATTTATTTACTATTATTTTGTAAATATACCTAAAACGATAACTTTGGAATGTTTTAAATATATATCAATTGAGATATTTCATATTTTTAATATATACTATGATGAAATATTTCAATTGTAACATTTATGAATTATATCAAAAACAAATACGTAAAATGTATCATTTGAAATCTAAATGAAACAATTTGAAACATTGCATGTATATTTCATGTTAGTGGGTTAACGTTAACAGGAATTTTCAAGATCTCTGCAAGGTCAAATGAATATCAGCATCATCTGTCTTTCTTCAAATCCTATGGTGTTGTTTGCCCCCATTGTTCGTCTTGCCTATTTAACCAGTTTATTTAAAAAACTGTGGCGGACGTTTTATTATCCCTCAGCTATTAATGCCTCTTAATCTTATAAATGTTGGTTTCAGGTCAGTTGTACGTTGATTATTAGTTCGCTCCTGTCTTTCTACCATGTCTTTGTTTGTACCCGACATATGCTCTTCCTCCCATTACCTTTCTTATCTTATTAACATTCTCGCAAGGATATAGGGACCTTATTTCCG
>NW_028189967.1:2936-7472 GCF_048542155.1 Nylanderia fulva
TAAAAAATTTTAAAAATAAATTTAAAGAGATTGCTTCTATTATTTATTTACAGAAAACATATCCCGATTTTTACGATTTTTTTTTTTTTCCTGGTATGGCAATTCAAGCAAAAAATAAAACTTTTATTTTTAAAGAGGATAGTTGGATGATTTTCAATATGAAACAAATTTATAAATATCGTCATTGACTCATAATTTTTATGTTTTCTTTTTTACACACACTAACAAAATTTGATTTATTTTTTTTTTTGTATATTTATTCATTATGATAAAAATCTAAAAATTTTCATTAAATAATTTAATATTTTAAAATTTTTGTGAATGTTCTGCATTATTTAATATAAATTAGGAACATCAGGGTTTTTTATATTATATCAACTTTTAAAAAATATTTTTAAAAATTTGTATTTTCTAATAATATAAAAATTAAAAAAAAAGTTTATTTTAAAAAAATTTTTTGTGCTCTCTTTCGCCCTTCCCTGTTAAAAAAATTCCCTGTTTAAAAAAATTTGTGAAAAATTTAACGGAATACAATTAAAAATATGGTTGAAAAGTCAATGAATAGCACAGATTTTTAGTGAAATCAGCGTGCGCTGTCGAAGGAGATCATAAAAAAAAAATAAGATTTTTTTTCCCCCAAGTTATAGTTTTTCTGCCTTAATACAATATATTTTTTAAAATTTTACTGGATGAACCCCTAGACTTGTCCCAAAAAATTATTGTTAAAATTTAATTATGTTTAAAATAGGAAAATTTGGGTATAAAAAATGTGTCATTTCATGGTTTTTAAAATGGGATTGTGCTGATTTTTTTTTCTGGCTTATAAAAAAAAATTTATGTGGGGGTTTGCGTGCGTGGTGCGTGCGTGGTGGCGTCGCGCGGTGTGTGGTGTGTGTGTGGTAATACATTTTTTTTTTGGATGAGATAGCGTTTATGTGTTAAAACATGTAACTTTTTTAAAATTTTTTTATACATTACTTAAAAATAACGTTTTTTTATTTAAATAAACACATCCGTGTTCACCTCAGTAATTATGTTTATATGTATTTATTAATAATGAGTTAATTTTTAAATTTAAATTTTTTTTTGGCGCAAGTTTTTAATTTTTTATTTTTTTGTTTTGCTTTTTTAAAATGTCTTTATATTTTTTAAATAATTTTTTCAGTATGTTTAAAAGATTCGTAAGATTTTGGAGTATTTTTTTTGAGCGGACTTAAAACTTTTTTATTTTTTTTAAAATGAAATTTTTAAACTTTAACAAAACTTTATGAGTTCTTAAAAAAAATTCGAAGAAAAAAAAAAGTTGTTCAAAGTTTCACTCTAAACGTTTTTAATAATTAAAAGTATAAAGTAAAATTGTATTTGATTTGTAAGTAATGAAAAAAAATAAAAAGACCTTTTAAAGAATATATCCAAACTCTTGATTACTGGGGAATGTGAATGCCAAAAGCTTTGGGTTATATTTCAGTAAATTTAAACAATCAAAGCTTTATCCAATAAGCGTAGACCATAAAATTTAATTCACGTATGGTTTAAAAATCCAAATTCAGAAACCCCATAAAAAGTTTTTATTTCTTTATTAAATTTAATTTAAATTTTTTATTAAGAAATAGAAGTAAAATTTTTTAAATATTCTACAAAATCAATGATATTTTACAAAAAATAAAAAAATTTTAAAACTTAAATTGATAATTTTTTTGCACGAACGTTTTCACAAAAAAAATTTAGAATAAATCATGTTAAAAATTATATTCCATTAATTTTTTGGGATAGAAAAAATTTAAATTTTCAGCAAGATTTAATAAAAACAATATCTCATCAAAATTTAAAAATGTGCCAAAAATATAATAAATAAAAAAGTGAAATATTATTTTGTTTGCAATTTTTAATATAAATTATTTATTTCCAAAAATTTTGTAATAAATTTCAACAAAACTATTATTATTAACAAATATTTTCAAACCAGATATATATTAAATATTTACACACAAAAAATAATATTTTTAAAATAATTGCTGTGTACGATTTCATTTTTTTTTAATTGGCAAACAAATATTTAATAAAATTTTTTAATTAAAAAAGGAAAAAAAAAAAAAAATCTTTTTATAAAAAAAAATATAAAAAATAAAAAAATATATAATAAAAAAATTACATTCAAGCATTTAAATAATAAAACAAAATTTTAAAAAGACCTTTTTAAAAAATATTTTTATCAAAATTTTCTAATTTTTTATAAATTTTTTTTTTTTTCTCTAAAAATTATTTATAAAAAATAAACCAATTTGAATGTAAACGTGATTTCCTTTTTCCAATATGTAAGCGATATTAACGTGACATAAAATTTATTTTACTATTTTTTTTAATAACCCAAACGATAAATTTGGAAATTTTTTTTTTAAAAATTAAAATTGGATATTTCATTTGAAATATTTTTAATATTACTATGATAAATATTTAATTGAACATTTAAAAATTAATAAAAAACAAATGAAAAATGATCATTTGAAATCTAAATGAAAAAATTTTAAAAATTGCATGATATTTCATGTTAGTGGGTTAACTTTAACGGGAATTTTCAAGATCTCTGCAAGGTCAAAAAATGAATATGCATCATCGGTCTTTTTCAAATCCTAGGGTGTTTTTTGAAACTTTTTTTCGTCTTGCATTTTAACAATTTTATTTAAATGTCGTAGGAATTTTTATTATCAAAAATCATCAATGCCTTTTAAAAAAAATTTCTTTTTTAAATTTGAAAGTAAATCTTTTTTAAAAATTTGTTTGTACAAAAATCCCAATTTAGAAAAAATTTTTGTACTTTTTAAATACCCGAAAGATATGGGAAAATTTCAAACAAAAGTTGTTTAGTTAAAGGGAAAACAAAGATGGCTTTTAACTTCGTTTGGGTATTCATCTTTTGTGCATAAAAATTTGAGGTAAGTTTATTGAATCAAATTTAGTGAAGCGAAAAATTAAAAAAAATAAATTTTTCTTTTTATAAAAAAATTAGATTTATTTCAAATTTTTTCGATTATTTTTTTAATTTTTAAGAAATTTTGGGGTCATGCATGATGATTTTTTTTAAAATAATAAAAAAATACTATTTTGGTGCCCAAGTGTTTACGTGAATTCAAGTACTAACAAAAGAAAAAGAACAATGTATTTTATTTTTTTTTAATGCATTTCGAAGATTTTTTAATTAGTGTAATAATTTTGAATTTGCTATGTTTATTAAAAAAATTTATAATGTATTTATATAATTTTTTTTTTACAGATCCGGGAAAAAAAAAAAAAAATTTAACGGCTGCTCGGCGCTGTATAAAAATGCCATAAAACGCTGAATTAGAAAATCGCTGAAACGCTAATTTGGTTGCCCCCGACGCCTGCATCCAAATTACAAAAATTAATTTGTTCGGCTTTAGTATCCCCAAATAAAAATTTTTCGATTTAGGTTTTGTCTTTCGCCCAATTTTGGTTGCCCGTGGCGCCTATCAATTAAAAAAGTATTTTTGTTTTGGGTCTTTCCTCCAAAAAACAGTATTCGCTTTTTTCATTTTTGCTGCAATATCTCAGACCTTTCGCCCGCTCTAGGCGTTAATTAGAAAAAATCTTTTTATACTTTCATCCTAAAGGCTGCCCCAAACGCCGTATATCTATAACAAAAACTGTCCCAAAAAACGAAAAGGATATCGTTCCCCGTTCCATTATGGGAATAGGAAAAGAATATTTTGGTTTTAAAGAAAGGTTGACGGAAAAGAGATAGCCGTTTCCATGCCTCTCGAAGCAATTCTGATTAGCACCCGACCCGTTTGGTGACAAAATTTCCCGATCAGATTTTTCCCTGAAAAATTTAAAAAAGAAGCATTTGCAAATATGCCCCCCCCCCCCGGATTTTGGTGGTGGACATTGGGTTGTTCCCCGATGCAAAAACTATTTTATATATGATTCTCATGAAGGGGTCGTAAACAAAAAAACAATTTGAATGGAGAAATTCAATTTTTGTGGCGATATTTCCCCCCCTTTTTGATTTCAAAACAATCAAAAGTTTTTCCCAAAATTCAGTCCCAAAGGGGACGGTTTTTAATTTTGACGTAAAAAAAAACGTTTCAAACCTCATTTTTCCGCAATGTTTTAAAAACAAAAAAAAACTTTTTCCGTCCTCTATGATTTAAATTTCTCCATAACGCTATGCCGTTTGGGACATTGAAAAAGACGAGAGGGAGCACTGAGAAAAAGACTGGAGTAGTAAGGAAATGAGGAACAGCGTTCGAAAGAATCGAAAAAGATGCTTTTCTTACCAAAAAAAAAAATTTTTATGAATCCTGCAAAAAACGTGATAATGCGTGATCAGTACCTAAGGGGTCCTGAACAAAAAATGATAAGCGTGATCATAAACCCTAAGGACCTGAAACAAAACGTCAGATAATGCATTACAACCATAAGGACCTGAAAACAAAAAGTAGAGGGCGTGATCAGTACCTTTTAAGGGTCCCCGAAAAAAACTCGATGGTGCGGGGGATCAGTACCATAAGGACCTGA